>NC_038247.2:11318656-11618656 GCF_000004515.6 Glycine max
ATAGCTAAATTAAATACTTTTAGTTTTGCAATATACAGGTGTTGCTTTGTCTTTTCTTTCGTGTTTGTTCTTATTCTATTTTGTTTCATTGTGGTCCTGTCATTAGGTTTTAAGTGTTGAATCTAATAAAAAAATTCTAGGAACCACATCTTGAGTATATAAAACAATATATGAGTGTTATTTGAACTAAAATAACCTGATTTAATACTTTATTCTTTATGTCACCACTAGTAGTGTGATATTAAATAGGAGTTTGTATTTGAGAAGAAAAAACACATTAATTTTTTGTTGGTGTTGCAATGACTTATGCTATTTTAAATGCTAAAGGTTTAATTTTTATAGTTTCTTTTAGTACTTTCACGATTTTTATTTATAAAATTCAAGTTTAAAATGAATTTTGTTATTTTTTTATGAAACTCAATCTATAATATTTCTTACATTTAGACTCAAGGTATCTCTCATTAAAAGAAAAAAAATATATATTGACGAATCATTAGAAGAGATAAACATTAATAATGATAAAGATAATTTAAAAAAAAAAGTTATAAATTTAAGAAAAATTTATTCTATTAATCAAACTAACCACTTCTCTTAATCTTGATAAATTAACTAACTGAGTCTTATAAATAAAAATTAGTCGAGTAAATTACATTAACAATTTTAAAAAAAATTGTAATTAGACAAATATCTCTTACTTTTTAATCATTATAGTCATTTTCCTTCTAGGGGATTTTTTATAGAATATTTATGGGATCTTGTAAAAAAAAAAAAGAAGATTTAGGAGATGTTAATGTAACGTATAAAAGGATGTCAGTTAAAAATTAAAATTGTTTAGCGGATAATAATTAAATGAGTGACAAATTAAAAAGTGAAGAGTCCCACTTAAAAACATTTCAACTTTCGATTGGTAAGAAATGATAAGGAAATACGTTGGCTTAGTACAATTTGAATTTTTTTTCCTTCTCAAATTCAATTTTTTTCTCTTAAACAAAATACCTTTATTAAACAACTAGGATCACCCTAGTGGTCAGAAAGTTTAAATAATATGTATCAGATGATAAATTTAAATTTTAACGCAACCATTAAAAAAAATTATAATTTATTTTCTATCTTTTCATTTACTTCATTTAGGGATGAAAATGAGTAGGATCTAAATAGGATCCTATAATATTAGTTCTCATATCCGCATTTAAAAAAATAAGTATACTTAGACCTGCACCTGCCTAGGTAACATAACTTTAATCCTCATAACTGTTGAATACTTATATACGCGTATCTGCTCCTAGGACCCACACTTTTTTTATGATTAAGAAATACAAAAATGACTCCTACTTTATTTATGTATAAAGTTAATAAATCAAGAAAAATATATTAATAGGAAAATTACTCTAAAGATAATTGAAAATTTATTTGAATTAAAAACATTTATGAATAATATTACCTCTGATCCTATATATATATATATAACATAAATGGTTTTAAGAGGTGATTATTTTTTAAGATAATTTTTTTAATGAGTGACTATACATTATTTTGTTAATAGTTAAATAAGTGCACTCATTTTCATGGAGAAATAAATGCATATCAGTGATAGACCTCAAAATTAACTAGGGATAAAAAAAAATAACAATAAAATAATATTATGTTTCTTATAATTTGAACCAAGAAAATATTATATTTTACTTTTTATATAGGACCGAAGATAGTATTAAATACAAGCAAATATAAAACATTGATTTATCAAAATTTAAGTCATAAATAAATATTACAAAGATAAGTCATTAAATAAGTGTAAATCTACACTACTAATTAAAACACCAAATAACACAAAATGTCATTCATAATTTAAAGTCCATCTTAAAACAACTTGATAATAAATTCATAAATTTATACCTAAAAATAAATAACAGATCAATATTCTTCAATAAAACATAAAATAAATTTAATATAAGGTATGTTGAATGAGAATTTACAATTTTATGTTAGACTATTATTATTAGTCATAAAATTAATATATATAATATAAAATATTTATTTAAATAACATATTTTAATATATTAATATTTAATATATATGATATATATGTACGGATAGGATGGGTACTAAACTATACATACCCATCCCTGCAAAAAAAAAAAAATTATAGATAAATATCCATCCTCATCTTCAATCTAAATAAACGAGTAGTTATCTTTTTGTTTGCATATATTTTTTAAAATAATCGTAAAATTGAGATCCATTTTATCATGGGTAACTCCATTTATGATTTATCTCTTTTTTCCATTGCTGGATTCCCTTTCTTCCTAGGTAAAAAGCAACTCTAACACAACTTTTGAAAATTTCAATTCTTTGGTGAGACCGCAAGTCATCCCTACTTTTATACCCGTTCAATGGCTTAGGACTTAAATTTTAAGTATGAAAACATTTGCCTGATAAGTTGAAGTATGTTAAAAATGGAAAGTTGTACTGCATAATGTACTAACACCTAAAGTTCGCCAAAAACAAAAGTAAAAGGTTCTTCTAACACCAGAAAGCACCATATGAATGCCATCCTTTTTTGGTTGTACTCACATATATGTTATGCATTTATGCATTGTGTAAGTATATATCATTGTTTTTTCCCATTTTTCTCTCTCCCAAGTTGGATATTCAATGGATAAAACCAATTTCAGAACATTTGAAATGATTACAAAGCAGACTTGTAAACGAGAGATTAATTTAATATTCTTTTATCATTTTTTGTTTTATTTAATTGTGTTTTTTTATCTAGCAATTCAAATATTATATTATTATTATTTAATTCTATCTCAAACTTTGCAATAAAATAAGTATAAAAAACTAAATAGTTTTTATTTTGTACATTTTAAAAATATGATTACACACTTAATTTATTTTGTAATAAATCAAGTATAATATATATTGTGATAAATTATATACATATACATAGAAAGTATTAAAAAAATTTATAGAATAAGGTGCATGGTAAAAATGATTTAATAATTATTTTTAATCAATTTATTTAAAATATTTAATGATATAAACATAATTTTAACTTATACGGTTATTGTACCGGAAAAACCAATGAGTAAATAATATTAATATGTATTAATAGAAAAAAATTACATTATGTCTAATAAAAAATTGTTATATATATAGTTCGTTAAATTATTTTATTATAATATATAAAAAATTATACTCAACCTTTTTTTTATCAAATTTTATACCGTTATCACTTACTTGGCATTATAAGACATGGTATATAATAAAGTTGCCGACAGACAAAACTGTAACAAATTAGACATTTGACGGATCTTAGGATTCCAATCTTTATTTGAATGGTACAACTGCACTTTTTTCTCCCTTCTTCTAGTGCAATGCACTAATGCTGGAAGTCACGAATTTCTCGTGATTTTTAAAGTGTTCGGTAGTTTCATTTTAAAATATTATTAATTTAAGATTATCTATGAAAATTCATAATTTATTTAGTATTTTTATTTTTAAAAATATACTTCCACTTAATTAAAATCACTTTCATACAAATTTTGTTTTTTTGGTTTATTTTTTTAGTCCTTAAATTTTTTAAGATTTTTTTTATTTGTTTTTAGTTTTTTTTTTACTTTTTTATTGTTACTTCTTGCCCTTTAAAAAAAATAAAAGTGAGGATAAAAAATATTAAAAGAGAAAAAAATAACAATAAAAAATTTAGAAACTAAAAACAAAAAATACAAAAATGTTTAGGAACAAAAATGATAATTAATCCAATTTTTTTAGTTTCCTAGACTATATATTTTTTATCAGTAAAATACATTTTATTTTTAAGTGAGATATTTTTTTCACAGCATTTTAAGTGAGATATTAGTATCTTAATCTAAACTAACAAATTTAGACTTGATTAGTTGATTTCGTTATGTCCAGAGATGATCTGGACCAGATCAATATATGGCTAAATATTCGTTTATTTTACATAATGAAAATGTCATAAAATTAAGATGAAATTAAAAAAAAAACTGTCGCTTTTGAAAAAAAAAATAAAAAATAAAAAATCAGATATACTAAGGCAATGGCAAGGAAAGCATGTGTCAATCATGTTTGGGTATATAAATATGGACATGAAATGAGCAATGAATTCTTTCCCGTCGCAAGTTTTATAAACGGCAACTAACCACAGTGAACTGGACCTCCCCTCTTTAAAAGAAAATGATTTTATTGAAGAAAATAAGACATAATTTCCAAGAAATAAGTTAAGTTATAATTTAGCACATTTAATAATTATTTCTAAGTATTTAAAGTTAAAGCTATTCATTTATAAGTTTCTAATATTCAATAAAATTTGTAATTATTGATAATTTATTATAAAAAGTATTTTAACTAGTTTATTATATGGTATAAATGTTTATTTCAATATAATTAAAATTTATAATAAATAAATACTTTAAATATATAAATTATATCACATTTAAAATTCATAATTAATAATTATTTTGAATATATAAGATTATTTTAAATTATGTTGGACCTTGTGGCCTCAATAATCTTAAGAGGGATAGGCTTAGAATGCAGAAGAAGCAACAACAATCAATTTAACAATGTTCTTTAAACATGCAAGACACATTTGATTGCAACAAAATAAATAAGACAAGGGAAGAGAGAATGCAAACATAATTTTATACTGGTTCGGCCACACCTTTGTGCCTACATCCAGTACTCAAGCAACCCACCTGAGTTTTCCACTATCTTTGTAAAATCCATTACAAAGTCAAGTCTGAACCACACAGGGACAACACATCCCTTGTGTTCAGATGCTTTACAACAAGAGACTCACAGTCTCTTAACGAATCTCATTGAATAAGAAGAATGGAAGAAGAATTCTTATCAATTTTGCAAGTGTTTGGTCAAGGATTTCTTTTGAGAGAGCATTTGACAATGAAGTTCTTTTGGAATCTCTCTCATTGTCTTTTGAGAGGATAAGACATTTTGGACCAACAAAACTCTCACTTCAAATTCGTGCCCAAGTCACCTATTTATAGGCCTTTGATGGCCATTCACAAATCTAATGAAAAGATGTGACTGTTGGCAGATTTTATGAAAACTTTCCACTGGTAATCGATTACAATGTTTGTGTAATCGATTACACAGTTATAATTTGAAGGGTTATAACTTTTGAATTTGAATTTCCAAAGTTTCGTTGCTGGTAATCGATTACAGACATATGGTAATCGATTACATGTTGAAAATTCAAATTCAAAACCTTTTTCAACAGCTATTTCTCAACCCTGTCTTCTGGTAATCGATTACACTTCCTGGTAATCGATTACCAGAGCCTTACATGTCTTGAAAGCACTTTGTTTTAAGGCAAGGCTTGGTCTTTAGTGAATCTTGAAACAAGGCTTTGTTTGTTGAAGCACTCTTGAATTATTCTTGAAGCAAATGCTTATCATTTGAAGCAGCCTTGTTTGATTCTTCTTTGGCATCATCAAAATCATGTATAGATACATTCACAAATTATTGATAATATTTTATAAAAGAGTTATTACAATTCAATTTATATATATATATATATATATATATATATATATATATATATATATATATATATATATATATATATATGTGTGTGTGTGTGTGTGTGTGTGTGTGTGTGTGTGTGTGTGTGTGTGTGTGTGTGTGTGTGTGTGTGTGTTATTCATGAAATTGGTGTGAAATATTCATTAATTTTGTTAATAATTAATTTCTACCGGAGAATTTGATTGATCATCTTCAGTAAAAAAAAAAATTAATCATATTTTTTTTTATTTATGAGATTTGAACTTGAGATTTTATTTAAGATAATTTAGTTTAATATCATTTAAACCAACGACTTATTGAAAGAAATAGATATAAAAATGATAAATTGATAGAGAAAAAAAATATATTTAAGAAGATGTATACATATAAAAATAAAACAAGCATAGTTTTAAATGGGAATGATTTTCTTTAGCTAGTTGCAAGAATAAGAAACATACTCTCAAAGAAGAAAAAAATAGAGAAAATATATATAAAAATTATGTTGAATTGAGAGAGTAAACTAAAATATATATCCTAATTGGTATTTAAGAGTAAACAAAAATAGATGATGTTTGACATTATTTACCTGAGGAAAAATTTGACAAGGATAAATCTCCGGTTGGGGGGAATCCTATAATCGTGCCATTTGACATTTGTTGGCTATTAAAAGGGAGTTGTCTTGATACCTTCACAAATACTGTACATAGAGTAAGTAATTAAATATTATTAATCACTATTTTAAAATATTCACCATAAAATCTATTCAGTGTGTGCGATTACTAACATATACAAGCTATTAATATCTAAAAAATAGTAGATAAAAGTTATTTAAGGTGAACTTATCTATACAGCTAATTAACAAGTAAAGATATAATTATTTTATAATTTATTTAAAGAACATCTTAATTTCAACACGGACAGATTTGAAAATAATTATATCCTTATTTATTTTTTTAAAAATGTTTAATAAATATTTATTGTTTGTAAAAAAAAAAAAGCACTACCAATTTTGTATAAATTTTTAAAAAATTATCATAAAATTCAACAAATTTCAAAAATAACAATTTATAATTAAATGTAAATACAAAAAATAGACTTGACTACATTTATTAATTAGGTTTTCTAAGAGATGTCTTTTCATAAAGAAGTGAATAATTTCCTATTATAGAAATAAAAAAATATGTTACACTGTATACAAAATCAGCCACACAAAAGGTCTTTGGCTGGATGCCATTGAAGAATGCCCAACCGTGAGATCTACCATCTTTATTTAGGGACCACCACGTGTGAGGTAGTAATAGTACAAGTTAAGACGGTTCGCGATTGGTGAATCTGAACGCGAAAAGAGTGCGTTTAGTCAACACAAACGGGTGAAACGTGATTTGAATGAGATATCGCCCCGAGAAGATACGCATGTCCGTAGCGGATGGCCAAAACTTTCACGACCATTGGTCTATATTCATTACTCCATCTTCATGCCATGCCTCAAACGCTGGTAATTAAGGGTCAAGTAACTAGATTTTTTATCTCTAGGAATTTATCATAGGGCTAGATTTTTTATATGTAGGAATTCACCATAGGGCTAGATTTTTTATAAATAAGAATTTATACAAGTTTATAATACTCATACATCCTATTTAATCAATTAAACTTAAATTTTCTTATCAAGTCAACTAATTAGATTTAATGATTATTTAAAAAACTAACCATTTATATTTTAACGCATTCATAATTTAATTTATATTTAGTGGGAGTTATTATTGATTATCTATTATGTGAATTAATAAATTCAAAGTTTCTTTTAACGTCATTAATAAATACATAAGATTGACTTAATAGTGTAAAATATTATTATGTTTATTTGTGAAAGAATGATTTATTTAATAAAATAATTTTTATTTAATTATTTCAGTATATAATATTCTTTTAAATCAACATTAATCATAAGTAAAATTAGTCTTTAATTAACTTAATGGAGTGTTAAATACCCACGATCTTTAGTTAAGAATTAAAAAATTCATTAAAGATACATGTGATTTATTAAACAATATAATAGATCTGAAAAAATAAAGACAAAAATTTATGGAAAAGTAAATCATCAATAATTAAATTTATCAGAAGAAGAGATTAGACAAATTAAGATTTAAATTCTCACTAAAAAGAAATATCTATATTAAATTTACATTTGTGATACATTTGAAGTTATCATCCATCTTTTGCGCGATTAATCGTTAATTTTTCTATTAAAATGTCTTTAAAATTACAATAAATGAAAAGACAAGGATTTGGATCCGTTAAATTATTGAAAGCAATAATGTATCAAATTGTTAATTGGCTCTCATTAGGACGTATGCCCATTCACACGCCATGAAAAGCTTCCCATGGGCCATATGCACAAAACAAATAAATATTTTGCCATAAATTAAAAAGCTTTTGAATACATCAAACTGATCAAAGATTTCACGTTTAGTTTTCGAGAATTCAGTTGTGCATTAAAAATAAAAACTTAGATATGGAATTTAATTATTTACAATAGTTTATTTGACTCGAACAAATTAAATGTTCGATGCTATATAAAGAAAATGTTCAGTTCCATGTCAGTATGCAAAACTTGTTTATGGCAAACTATTCATTTTTATTTTGATACTAGCGGCCATTGATAATAATATTCAATTTTTCCTAAAACGTAATAACGTAATGGATTACATTTGTAGTTGACTTTTTTTAAATAAAACAAAAACAAAAACGGTGTGTGTAAGTTTCAGTTCCATGCCAGTTTATTATTTGTAAGCACATCTCAATCTCAATTTAAAAAAATAAAAATTATTAATTGAATTTAACATACCACAAGATGATAATTTGTATTATGTAATGTTAAACACGCATATTAACAAATTAACCAACATAATTTCTAACATTACAAAATTTTGCAAGTCCCACCTCTTATTTAATATCTCATATATATGTTTTTTTTTTAGTTTTTAATAACTTTAACCTATATTAAAAATGTGTTAGAATTAATGTATTAGAAAATAAGTTACTTTCTGTCAAAAAAAATAATAAGTTACTAGTACCTCTTATATGTTGTAATTCAGAATTTTCTAGAACTTTCAATTATACTCCGTAGTAGTAAACTAACATGACTTTAGAAATTAATTAATGCTTTTCATAATTGTTAAGGAATAACATGTCATTTTTCCATGGCGAAGGTTCTACAAAATCTCACGCATGTTTTGATTTGCTTGAGATGAAAAAGATAATATTTCCTTTATTTGTCACTTTCTTTTACTCTCTCTTTCATGACAGTGAGAATTGAAAGATAGAATACATTAATATGAGAATGAAAATTTTATTTTACATAAGTAGATATTAACCCTTAAATCATGACTCAAAAATAATAATTATATAACGCATTCTCCACTTAATTAATTCATTTATAATTTAATCCTTAATTAATAATTATTATTTTATTATTTTCTGATAATTCACATGTCTCTTAGAAGAGAAATTAAATATTACACTTCTTATGTAACATAATGACAAAATTAGATCCCTTTCAGGCCTCCTTCTTGAGAAAGAAGAAGAAGAAGAATGATACACGTAATAAAGGAAAAGCCAAATGATGGAGAGAGAAAGACAAATTAGATAGAAATAGTAAGGCTTAATAGAAATTAATGAGAACACCACTAAAGGATTCAGGTCTATAATAATAGTGATGTGTATGGAAACAAAAATGTTAGAAGAGATTATACTTCAACATCTATGTGCGCTTTAAAAGATATTAATCACTGACTATTAGTCCTTATTAATACACACTTATATTTTTAAATTTTTTGGATTATCATAAAGAGTGAAATATTTATTAAATTTATTGATAATTAATTAATCTCTATTGGAAATTTCAGCTTATCAATTTTAGTGAGGTTTTTCCAACTATATTATTAAATTAAAAAAAAAACTGGCCTGATTAATGAATGTACTAAGGTGAGCCTTCACTTTATAGTTACTGGGAGGGATACTTGTAGAAACTCATAAATAAACTGAGGAGTGACGAGTCTGAACAAGCTCACAATTCTTTAGAATTTCTCACCCGATAAATTTGCATTTGCATCCACAACAAAGCAAAATAAATACGTTCATATTAATATACTCCTACTTATTTAGCATATTAATTGCGTTATTTTTCCTTTTTAAATTCCCTCACCATAGCCACTTGACCGTAACACATCCTCAAATCCAAATCAAGAAAAAACTCAACGAAGCCGATAGTTTCCTTCAACGAGACGGTGACCTTCGCATAGAGAGAGAACCAGCAACGAAAAATATCTGTTCCCTTTTGCAATATCGGTGACCGGTCACCGAACCCACCAGTCTTCACTCATGAGAGAGAAAATGTTTATATATTCCTTCCCTCTTAAAACGAGTCTCAGTAAAAAACAAAGTGTTTCTTCTCTTCTCTCTCTCTCTCTCTCTCTCTCTTCCATGGAATCCAATAGTCGGCGACGCTTTCACTCTCTCCGGCGACGATGAACTCATCGCCGACGAAATGAGTTTGCGCCGGTTTCTTCTCTCTCCTCGTTCCGTGAGTTCCTTCCTCTCACTCCTTCTCCGTTCTCCGGTCGCCGGAAAATTTATCCGGTGTTAGCGATACGGAAAACTCATCGCGATTCCGTTTTCTTCTTCGCTTCGTTTTCTACTTCTCTTTATCTTTCACTTACATTACCTCTCTCATTCGGTTGTTTCCGATCGGATCCATTTCGCCGTCGCCGGCGAAGTTAGTTGGAACAGGCTTTAGCTAAGTTGTAAACCTCAGAAATTATAAAAATAGATAATCGGAATTTAGTAGTTAGTTCGGTTTTTAGTTACTTAACCGCTTAACGATATAAATAAATAAATAAAAAGAAGCGCGACGATGTTAGATCTTAATCTCAATGCGGAGTGGACCGATTCGTTTAGTAACGGTGAGTCGCCGTTACCGTTAGAGAAGTTTCCAGACGGTTTGAGGAACCAAATGGCCGAGTCAGGGACTTCGAATTCCTCCGTGGTGAATGCGGACGGGTCCAGTAACGGCGGCGGCGACGAGGACTCGGACTCCACACGAGCTGCTGATGACGTGTACACCACTTTCAATTTCGATATCCTTAAAGTCGAAGGCGCGAACGGCTTCGTAACGAAGGAGCTCTTTCCGGTGATGAGTGAAGGAGCTAAAGGACACGCTACGTCGTCGTTTTCAGGGACGAATGGTTTCGTGGATCTCTCGTTCGATGGCGATGGAGGGAACACTAGTGAGATGAAGATGCTTCAGCCTCAGAATCAGAATCAGACTCAAACGCGAACTCAGACACAGCAACCAGCGAAAAAGAGTAGGAGAGGACCGAGGTCTCGAAGCTCGCAATACAGAGGGGTTACTTTTTACAGAAGGACGGGAAGATGGGAATCGCATATCTGGTTCGTGAATTTTTGTAGTGATATATGAAGTTATCTTTTTTTTTTTTTTTTTTTTTTATAGTTGCGTTTTCTTTCCTTTTAGGTCTTACGGGGAAGGGAATATTAAGTTTGATTTTGGTGATACATGGTTGAATTGCATCTGACTTTTTGTTTTTTGGTCTATTTTTGTAATTATTTGGTGTAGGGATTGCGGGAAACAAGTCTATTTGGGTATGGATTTTTAATTTATGAATTTATGAATTTCAGTGTTTATTTTAGGGTACATAGTTTTTGTACTATCTGAAATCGTATTCTATGGTTTACTATTTTAAGCATCTTTTGACAAAATTGGTATTTGAGCTTGTAGGTGGATTTGACACGGCTCATGCTGCTGCCAGGTAGAGCTTTGTGCTTATTTTGGTTTTTCTTGGTCGTAATTTTGGGTTTAAGAAACAGTCCCTATGTTTTTTTTTATTTTTTATTTTTGAGGATTTGATTCTTGTGTTCCTCAACTGACTTAAGTTTTCTTAATTAGAGCCTATGATCGAGCCGCTATTAAGTTCAGGGGAGTTGATGCTGATATCAATTTCAATCTGAGTGATTATGAGGATGACCTTAAACAGGTTAGGAGAATCAGAAGCACTTTGTTGGATATGAAACTAGATGGTGCGTATGATTTATTTTTTCACCAGTTTCTTACTGTTGGACAGATGCAGAATTTGTCCAAGGAGGAATTCGTACATATACTGCGTCGCCAAAGTACTGGTTTCTCAAGAGGAAGCTCTAAATACCGAGGAGTAACACTCCACAAGTGTGGCCGGTGGGAAGCTCGAATGGGACAATTTCTTGGCAAAAAGTGAGGACATATTTTTATATATCAACTTACGTAGTGATCTACTGTGGTTATGAAATATTATGAATTTAAGCACCTATTGGGCTGCAAAGTGAAATTGGTTTCAGCTTAATTCTCAATGCATCTTTATGCTTTTTTCCATGTTTGGAGAAACATGTCTAAGATAGTAATATAGAGATGCGTTTTGGTTATAGAGATTGCAATGCTTTCATGCAGGTATATATATCTTGGACTATTCGACAGCGAAGTAGAAGCTGCAAGGTCCTAGTGATACATGAATTACATTCTACCCGCACTGAATTTATTTACATGAATTATCAAAGCTCATTAGGCTCCATCCAACACGTATCTCCCTTTTGATTTTCTGGAAATCAGGGCTTATGACAAGGCAGCTATCAAATGCAACGGAAGGGAAGCAGTGACCAACTTTGAGCCAAGTACTTATGAAGGAGAGCTGAAATCTGCAGCCATTAATGAAGGTAATACTTAATAGCAAATATGTTCTTCTACTCTTAATTTCTAAGTGATTTTCTGAATGAAAAGCGTTCATTTTGTGAAATCCGGTTTATATTTTTTTCAACACAGGAGGCAGTCAGAATCTTGATCTCAATTTGGGCATAGCAACCCCAGGACCTCCCAAAGAAAATTGGGGGCAACTTCAGTTCCCCTCCTTCCCTTACAATACACATGGTGGAAGAAGTTCAATGGTATAATTGAAACTCATCTTCATTTATTTTAAGTTTCTTGTAAATTAAGCTGAATGAGGTGGATAGCACTTTTTATGCTCTCATGTTAGGGTGCGCTTGATTGATCGTTAATCGTTCAGTTCTATTTAACAGCAATGACCATAGAGATATGGATTGACGTTAGAAGTGCATTAGAAAGTGGGAGACGAATAAAACAATGACACTTAATTTATAACATAACTCTTCATATCATGATAACTGTTGAGAATGCTTGTCTGGCTGTAACATTTTTGTAGCTTTCGTGGGTTTTCCTTGTAGCTAATTACAACCTGTATTCCTTTGATTTCCTTGATTTTTTGTGGAACTTTTGGTTTTTGGTATTGTTTTATCAACTCTAGATGTCATATATTAACATGGTTCTCTTTATCTGCAGATGGAAACCAATGTTAGTTCTGGAATTGGTAATCCATCTTTGAAAAGGATGGTTGCAAAAAAAGATCGTCCTTCATTAAGGAATGCCATGTCTCTTAATTTCTTTCCCAATGGGGTAATCCATTTGACCTTGATTGCTTGTTTCTTTATTGAGTACTTTATTTAAAACCTTCAGTTATTTCCTTGCTAGTGTCTTCAATTCCATTAGAATACTGAAGAATGCTTGACTTTTAAATGGGGTGCATACTTTACAGCAAAAGTTGATTTTTTTTTTTTTTTTTATGTTCAGGAATTTACTGATTAACTTCTACGAGCTTTTGCTGTAATTTTTGTCATTGGACAGTCAAGGGAATTGTCAGTATTTTGTTACACACTTAATATTTGTTCCATGTTATTCAATTTTTTAACAAAATGAATTGGTGCGATATGTGCCTCAAAAGCATTGCTCGGAACGGTCAATCTTTTTGATAATGCATGGTCTCTCTTATTTTCCCGGTCGGTAAAGCATGGCCATTATTATCAATAAAATAAGACAATTATGTAGTATGACTCAAGTTTGAAAAGAAAGCCCATCACAGGATTGTGATAATATTTTCACTGAATATTCCACCACGTTCATTTTATTTTTGTAGTCTATCTAGAGGTTCCTGGTTATGTAACATAGAACTTGGAAGTGTAAACACAATTCTAAAGATTGTTAGTTATTTAGCAGGAAAGAGCAGAGAGAATCGGCGTTGATCCTTCAAACGGACTCCCCAACTGGGCGTGGCAAACACATGGCCAGGTCAATGCTACCCCAGTACCAACGTTCTCTGCTGCAGCATCATCAGGATTCTCAATTTCAGCTACCTTTCCATCGGCTGCCATCTTTCCAACAAGTTCTATGAACTCAATTCCCCAGAGTCTCTGTTTTACTTCATCCAGCATGCCTACCCGCAATGCATCTGAATATTATTACTAGGTTAAGCCCCCACAGGCACCACCATAGCTGATTTTGCAGTACAGATTAAAGACAAACTAAAACAAAAGTGTTTTCGGTCCAAATTCTTTTTATAATTCAGCCACTGATTGGTGTATACTGAGATTCGACACCTTATTGCTGTCTCTTGCTTAAACTATAATGCCCCATGTTTGGATACATCATCTTTGAAGCAAATGCTATTTTTAGTGCACTAGCACAGCGATGTTTCTGTTTTCCTCAAATTTGTTGGCAGTCAAGATTCATGGTTTGCATGCCAATCTTGAGATTATAGGCCCTGATTGTGCATCCCAGTAAATGGGAGAAACGAAAGAGTATTTTTATTTTCTGTTTTAGGACTAAACCCGATTTGACGAATACATTGGCTTATTTCTTCCTTCAATTGTATAAAACAACGGTCAATTCCCATGAGATTTGGGATCTCTTCACCTAGTATATAAACAGATTAATAAGGCAAAGACGGTAGATAGGGTTACAACAGTACCACTTGCAGCCGTTTCCAGAATGGCAGCTAACACTAACGTTACTGTTTTTTTTTTTTTTTTTTTCAGGGAAAACGAAACAGACCAAAGGAAAATAAATTTTTAGAATGGATAAAACTCTATACTTAAAGCAGGAAACTACACGTTTTCTTTTTCTTTACCTTCGTAATGGCAATTAGTTTCGTTGTTGGTTGATGGTGATACATGCCGACCCATCATATCAAAATAAAAAGGAGGGGAAGAAAAATTTAACTCTATGATTAGGGAGCCACCCTGCAACTTTGTAGCAACGAGGATCGGCCTCGTCCAATAACAATGCCAATGGGTGGCAAAAGTCACATTACACTTGTCTAGTTGTCATGCTACTAAATTTGTAGAGAAGTTTCATTCAAAATTGATAGCAATTACATGAGTGGAGCAGAGCAAACCTATGGAATTGGATAATGGATGTTACTATTCACATTCATATGCCATCTCTCTCTCTGTTTTCGGGGGCCTACGGGTACAGGTGTTAAGGAGTTTGAGCCTTTGAGGAGACGGGAATGTTAGGTCACGACCGCGCAAACCTGAGGCATGAGCCGTGTGAGGCAGGTCCATTATGGCACTTGTCAGAACAGAGTTTTTGTTTTATGTGTTTATGAGGTGGGGGACCAGCCCTTCTTCCTCTAGCTAACTCCATTCACACGCCAGAGAATAGAGGTCCCTTGAACAATTTTCACAAATAACCATAAATATCTTGCTATGTATTTCAGCTTCAAGTTACGGTGCTAGCTAGAGAGTTTAAACTTTAAACCAAAAAGGGGAGAGAAAAAAAACCCTTATTAGAAAGCATCATTGTTCATTACTGTCCACCCGGTCAACCATTTTGCATATGATAGTTTTTTGTCAACTAAGAGAGATGAGATTGAGAAGAGAGAGACTACACTAGTACGCTAAATCTTATCAATATATAATTTTTTTTCCTCTCCAATAATATTGGTATGAAATTATCTTCATTAAAAGTAATAATAATAAATCTTTGTTAAAGAAATTGTATATAAAATGAATATTTCTTTTTGAGCATGATTTATTTTATACTCAAATTATTAGGACATAAATTATATTTTGTATAATTAAGAGAGAAATTAAAAAAAAAGAAAATAAAAATATGAGTAGATTGATATGATGGAAAAAGATAAAAACAAAAAATAGTGGTGTAAATTAGTATTATAGGAATCTAATTTATTCGTTCAATCTAAACTTTCACTTTTTCCTATTATAGTTTAAAAACAATCATCGTTATAATTTTTCTCAAATTTATTTCCATAAGTATCGTGGTTGTAAACTTGTAATAAATTTAGGCTCTGTTTTCTTCGGGTAAACAATTGCGGCTCTATTTGTTTTGAATTATTCTCAACGCCAAAAAGCTTTGCGCCTACAAAAATTTAATGCAAAGTTGAAAACAAACTATTTATATACGCAATGCAGAATGAATTTCCTGAGTTCTTTTTAAGGACGCGTAATTTCTTTTAGGAGGAATATAAAAAAGTTAACAAATAAAATATGATTTATGGTCATTCATATGCGAATGGATAATTGGATATGTTCTCGGAATGGGCAATTTATCCAAATGGTGACAATATTCTACTATTCTCCCACTTCTTCAATCTCTATGCTGCCAGTTCTGGCTGCTGATAACCTAAGCTAACAAATCATGTCATTTTCATGAATGATAAATTCAATTTGCACCACAAGTTTATCTTTTCTTTATTCATTTAAAATACTGTATTTGATACTAGCTGTGAGTAAACCGTAAAATTTATATGAGATTCTTATCATCGTCTTTCTTCCTCTTGTTTTTTTTTTTTTTTGGTTTCCTGTACTGGTTTTGAGTAGGGTCTTTCAACATGTCTTCATTCGGTGAGTCGCAAGGAATTGTTTAGATAGAATTTTCAATAAATTGAATTTCTTTTATTTAACTTCTCAAAAAATTGTTTTTATCCGGAGGCAATCCACCAAATCACTCACAATCTTACTAGGGTGTCTAGGTTCCATACCAGTCATTAAGTTTTGGATTGCTTACCTTCATCTTCATTATTGATTTTATTATTATGAATGGAATGATACTGATGTTTTTTTTGGTAAAAAAAAAGTTAATTTTAATATATGTATAAACTAATTTTAAATTGTGATAAGTTTAATTCTTTTTATCTTCTTATTTTATTTTTCAATAACTATTTATTAAGAAATTTATCTAAATGAGGCCTAAGTCTTATAGTGTGCTTGGATTCACATTAAATGGTTTAGATTTATGTTGAAATACTAATATGATTTTATTTTAAATTGATACAACTTTAAATAGTTTTCAAATTAGATTAAAAAAAATTGTGCCCAATTTTATTACTAACTTGCTTTTAAAATCCTTAAAAAAATCGTTTTTCAAATATAAATCATATCATTTTAAAATTAATTTAAATCAAAATTATTTTTGTAAAATCAATTTCATTCAAAACCAATTTTACAAACACTCACCCAAATTAAAATTTAATCAATTCTTAATAATACTTGCATACCATAAAACTATGTAATATTTACTCCAGTCCAAGCTCTTCACTTATGGGCCTTTAAGCCTCTGTACAAGGAGCTAATTAAGAAATAAATAATGTGATGAAAAACCATGCAAGAATAACAATTCGATAGAAAAATAGAAATGTAAATGTAATAAAATGGAGAGCAAAATATGTTTTTAATTTTTGAAAACATAATTTAATATGGTTTTGATTCCACACTCACATAAATATTAATTTTAGAACTCATCCTTATTTGACAAGTTCTTAGATATTCATATAGGGATCCTTTAGTCATACTTTTTTTTTGTGGTGATAATCCATTAATCATACTTTAGTTAAGTAAAAGGGTTGTTTCACATCCTAATTATGAGTTATAACAATAAAGTTGTTATACAGTCGATTGATAATACTTCATGACGATTGAACTTGAAAACGACTTCATAGTAGCTGTGCGACACAATTGCAAAAGCAAAAATGTTAAATGGCAAAAATAAGGAAATTGGATTATCATATCACTTTTGATTTTAAAATAAGTCAAGTCTTTAAGATCACATATGTTATTTATAAATGTAATTAAAGTTATAGATTATTGGACGGTATAGTCAAGGAAACTAATCGACACATGCACAAATAAGGATAACCGCTCTAAGTTCTTCAAGTTTAGCAGTGCTTGGAAGACTATGAACTATCTAGTGAGGTGACTAACTGATACACATAGATAAGAATAACTATCTTAGGTATATATGCTTTTCAAACTTAGTACTTGAAGGATTATGAATCTTTTGATTAGGAAGTCAACCGGCTAATGTTTTATACAAACTATTAAACTCATCTTAATGTATGGATATGAAAGGAGTCAAGTTCTAAAATGCTCATACTATTATTCTTAAATAAATATAAATATTTTTTATCCGTAAATATTAATTATTAATATTGGTAGTTTTTATTAGTGAGAGAATTTAAATAAACAATTTTTTTTCCATCACTAGATTAGTAAATATAAGCATCTAGATTTGTGTCCTATGTATCAGATATTCTTCTCCTCACTATAATTTTTTTTGTGTGTCCGAACCAATTTGCCATCCTAACTTGGACTTTCATAGCTCTTTGGTCCGTATTATTTACTGAGCAAAGAAAACTGCACTGCTTTATTTGTTAGGTTTATAGTTGATCCGATTGTTAATTACATTAAAATCGTTGAGTATTTCTGAGCAAGCCTCTAACATGTATTTTAACACGATACTTGCACAATTTCGGTTATTAAAGAGGTTATAGACTATTATTGCAAGGTGCATACATGTCCTGTGCATACTTCATTAAAAACATCTAAAATGAGTGGCTCCGAGGAAGACACCCCAATTGGGTTAGGAATACAAGGACCACATATGTGTGGCGGGTGTTTGTTTCCCCATATTTGTTTGTCTGCAACTCAGTCCTATAATTGTTCCTATTGATGGGTACACAGTTACTTTTTATTTAGTAGTACTACCATTGGCATTTACCATTTAGCAACGCCAAGCGGGAGGGACCCCCAAAAATACCCAATCCAATGCTGTGAAGAGGGGAGACAGTGTTTCAGCCACCTCTAATAAACAAATATGGAATTCATCAAAAAGTATGAAAAATAGTCTTTTATTTTATTTGTTATTATGTAACAGGTACAAAGGATTAATTAATTTAACTCGACGAGTATAATTCAATAAGTAATACATATTGATTTTATGGAAAAAAGACTAATGAATCTTATGTTTGGGGAGATTCGAGAGATTAGAAACCACAAAATAAGGAGATTTGACATCACATTCTAACTCAAAATCTTAAGACTCAGGTTTATGGATCTTCTCCTCACTTGTATGGCGTTCAATCTTTCCACTTCTACCTGATGTGGAACTTCATCCCATACTTATAATCCATGCTAGTGACTCACATCTTTCTTAAAAGCACTGTTGCTTTTACAAGCAGCCGATGGAATCACTTTCTTACAAAACTGAGGCAAGCAATTCCATAATAAAATTATGGCACTAAAGCTGCTGTTAGATTCTCTAATAATCAAATATAGGATGATGCATTTAAAAAGAAAAAAAAATGTGTTTTTAGTGAAATTTAATATTTGCAAAACCGCGAAGCATATCGTATTTAATCTCCTTGAGGAAGCTTGATAGTTCAGCCCATTGCCATCATTGTGGATAGTTGCAGGAGTCGAATCTGGCTAGCAAAAGGACATACAAAATCTCAAGACATGAAAATAAGCAGGACTAAGTAAGAACAGTGTGTTCTGTTTCATTGATTATTGTTTAGTGTTTTAAATATTTGACGCGGACATCTCTGAATAAAATTGTGTTACTTATAAAAATGAAGAAAAAATAAAATCATGCACGGGAATCAATTGATACATAATTGTTATATTTTAACTAATGATCTCAAGTCAAATATCTAATTATATTAAATACTCACGTGAGATTTTTGTTATTTTTAATAATCTTACCTGACTCAAACAAGTAAGATTAGATTTAATGAAAAATATAAATGATTCTTACTAAAGAAAATTTATAATGGTTTAAATGTTATTCGATTTCATCCTTTAAAAAATATTTTGAATTTGAGTCCTGTGAATAAAAAAAATTAATCAATAAAAAAAATCTTACTCAAAGTGATTATTCAAACTTTTTAATAAAAATTAATCATTAATAAAATTAATAAATACTTTAAACCTATCGCTTAAGTAACATGAATAATTACTTCACTCTTTCAAAAATTTATTAATTACTTGAGGACTTCTTGAAGGCTTTTTTGGTACATACTTTGTTTTGTGTACATCAACTTCTTGAAGTTTAAAAGAGTGGAATGTATAACTTCTAAAGAAAATTAAGTAGTAATTTTTTACTGGTTAGTGATTATTAAAACTTCACTAATAACTACGTTTTACTGCTCAATACTTTTTTTTCTACCCTTCAGTAACAGTGTCTACTAATACCACTATTTTAAGATGCATAAAAATATCATTATTTTAACAGAACGGCGAAAACAATAAATAAGGCAATGCGAAAAATTAATAAAATTGACAAATTTTCAAATTAGGTTAATTTTCAATATATATATATATATATATATATATATATATTAAATAGAAATAGAGAAAGCAAATAAAATAATAAATAATATAGTATCAATTTAAAAATAAAAAATATTTAAACATTTTAAAACCATTAGATTTAATTTATTAATTTTTCAATAGTCATTGTTTTAAACGCTAAAAAAAATTTAGAATCATTAAATTTTTTATTAACCTGACAACAACCATTGATTTGATTCAATGTAATTTTTTTGTAAAAAATGCTTAAATATTTTAGAACAATTACATTTTTTTTTATAATCTTACAACTCCCGTTGATTTCATGTTATACTTTTTAAATAATAATAATAATAATTTATAATATATTATTAATTAAGATATGAATATAATTAATGTTAAATATGGATCATACAAAAATATATAGACATGCATAATAATTTATTATTTAATTTATATTCTAAAATATTAATGTAAAACAAAATTATATAATAAATAAAATGATACTACTTAATACTAAAATCATTAAAATTAATATTTAACTTAACGCTTGAGATTTGAATAAATTCAAATTGAAAATTTATTACATTACATCATTCATAATTAATTTTTAATGGAATTAAATATGACTATGTTTCTTTATATATTTATTAAATAGAATAAGTAGAAACTAATAAAATAAAAATATAACGTAGTCAAATAAATTTATGGTGTGTTAAAATAAAAAACATGTATCCCTATATATAATCACTTTACATATATAAAGACTATTTTCAAAATTATGTTTTTAGTTGTTATTTAAGGATAATTAAAAGTTTATTATAACTTGCAGTCTATTATTTTTTTCTCTATTTATTTATCACTATCCATGCTCTTTTAGTTTGGACAAATCAGTTTATAACCCCTTTTAGTTTTGTGATTAATTAGTATAAACTCTCACTGTAAATTCGCTTTACACATGCGTACAATTATATTTAAGCTATTAATCATGTCATTAAAATTATAAAATTATAAAATCTAAAATTATGGAAGTAATTCCATCATATTCAGGTCAATCAATCATACCTGTCTTTTTCCCTCAACCTAATACTACAAACATTCTCAACATTTAGCATGAGTAAGTTTATTAAAATGTTATAGTCTTAAGATAAAGCTCAACTGACCAAAATATGCCCAGGGCTATGATTGTGTTGTAACTATTTTTTAAAAGGTCTCGCAAAGACTTCAAAACTGCAAAGTCGTCTTGCCTTCTCGAACTCGAAGTCTCCTCACTTACAATTATATACGCCACTTGACAGAATCAATAATATATGAAACTATTACACAATACAATATGTGGTCTAGAACAACTTTCATACCATAGGTTTTAAAATAAAATAAAAAAACATAGATAGCATATAAAGATTGATCAGGACTCGAGAATATATAATTTTTTTATATAAAAAAAATATGATATGGCGTGACTATATAATTTTAAATCATATAATAATTTCTCTAATATATGATTCCTCCGGAGTGGATCACAAAACACCCCAAGGATGCGTCTGGTCAGATAATTTAGCATCAGATAATTTCACTACTTTACAAGCCATCAATCAAGGAGGATGGACTAACTATATTTTAGACAAATTTTGTTTCAAAACGGTCGACTTCTCAAAAGACACATAGGTTAATTAGTTAAAAATCAAAGTTTAAATATTTTTTTCGTGTAATTTTTTTCTCTCTTTATTCTTTACAAAATATATTTATTTTATTTTTCATTCTTAAAAACAATAAAAATATTTTAAAACAAAAAATAAAACAAACACATTTTAAAAAGAGTAAAACGATGAAAATTATAAAAACATAAAAGATATTTAAGCTGCAATAAAATAATAGCTTACAGAAGAATAGAAACTGGACCTTGGAAAAATTTTAGAATATTCAAAATTTCCCATAAATTTATTTCTCATTAAGTTATGATTAGCGGATAAGATCGTTCATCTTTCAAGTGGATATTACGAAATCTTTTTATAACAGGAATTACATTAATCTGATCTACTATATTATAAAACAGACTAATTCAAAGGCTGTAAATGGTGGTGGATGGTGAACCCACTACAAATATAGTCGTCCACCTTAGAATCAGTCAATTTTAAAACAAAAGCAAACAACAATTTTTTTAACCATATCAAATTAAAGAATTCTTGTTATTAAAAACAAATTTTGCACTCTTCTTTTTGGAGGGTAAAAGGGAGGGGAATCAACACACTCACTCAGACCGCCATAAGTGACAGACTCAACAAAATAATTACCACAAAATTATATGCAGAACGGCACACTAAAATGAATTGTGTATCCCAAAAATAAAGAAACCTTTTTAATAGAAGATTACATAATTGGTCTCATTCAACAAATCCGAAATCAGCTCTAGAACAATAATGTCCTCAAACATTATTTCATACACACCTTTAGATTTTCAGCTGCACCAGAAAATGCTGAAAATTGACAGGCTTAATATGGGCATGCCCAACGTTAATCATAACAAGGCATGGGTCACGCCGTCCCTGCTGGTTATTCTGGTTTGAGAAACACTGAGAAAAACCAGAAAACAGCTAAACAAGAACCAAACATTGGGGAACAAAGTCAAGGTAAAATACAGTGCACTTAGAAGCAGCAGAACTCGTGTCGCGGTGGAATATATTAAAAGAAAAACTTCCACAGAAAGAAAAGAAAAATTTAATATAACTATAAAATCATTGATTTAAAGTGAAAAAAAATTGGCCAGAAGCTATAACAGCGCAACGGTATTTCATTCATATCACAAGGATGATGGACCTTTCAAGTTATAAAGCGATCTATTTCATACCCCCATTATCAGAGTATCAAACTGTAGCATCTAAATCCATTTCAAAACAATTTCCCTTTACCAGTCGAATCAAACCTCTACTTCTACCCACAAGGGTAGTTAATCTAAAAGGTAAGTTACAAACAATAAATAACACCGATCTTGTTGTTTCCATGCTCTGTACTATGAGGGAAACACTAAGATCTACCTGCCAGTTTGATCACGTCAGCACTGACAGTTGATATCTTATAATCCCAGAACAGCTCACTTCTGCTAATCCAGAACTACAAAGAAAAGAGAGGGAAATGAGTGCACAATTACCAAAAAAACAAAACACCAATGTCATTCTTGACATGGAAAATACGAAATCCAGTACAAAATGAATAAAGAAAACTTTTTTTTATATAAAATTTGTTTTGGCACAGGTAGGTAAAGACACACTTTCATGTGTATGCAAGATGGGCAATGACATATAAGCCAATTAAATCATGAAAACAGAGGAAGTTTACTAATTAGTAATTACCAACTGTAGCCATAAATTACACTTCTTGGGAGCTTCATCATTAGGTAGCCCAATACACGCCAGCAAGAATCAGTTCCATCATCCTCAGCAACACAAAAAATTGTTTGTCCATTTCAGCTAGGTTTTACCATTTCCAACCATACAATGACAACATAACTAGCAAAAGGTCACATCCCAAATGTTCTGTTGTAAAGATCCCCAGAATTTGGCATCCGAAATTTTGAATCATCATATCCTGAGTAAAATTTATTGAATCCAAGTCTTTCATTTCTCAAAAGCTCAGCCACACCCAAACCATTTCCACTCTGCACCTCATTCCACCCATCCCATTGCCCATTAGACAAGACGGCATTTGTAGACTGCTGCAGAGACAGCTGTTGGAATGGGCCTAGATTACTGACTTGTGATTGGTCTAACCTCGAAGAAACAGCATAGGAATCACCAAGTTGAGAAAAAGTATTCCCAATTTCAGAAAATCTAAGGTTTTGCTGTGGTACAAGAGATCTTTGCATCAATAATTGTAGTCTAGCATCATTTTCAAAGTAATTTAATTGTGGCATGAAATTAGATCGAATGTCCAGTGCCGGACTGTTCAGTGCACCTTGAAGTCTCCCTTTGCCAACTGCCATAATAGCAGGGTCCATAAATTCAATGTCCCCTGCACTACCAAGGTTTCCAGCTGAAGGTGTCTGATATGAATTTCTCAAGAGGGAAGAATGGTCAAGCAAAGAATTCCCTGTCAAAAGGACTAACATATTCAACAATATATTAAAAAGGGTATGCGTGGGAATATAAAAGAAACCATAACTAACCAGAAATGGAATCAAAAGCCTGCTCCACTCTCTCATGGGAAGAAAAACCAGGTGGTGGCAACCTGCTTGGAATGGAAAATCCTGGCGGGGCTGAAACTTGTGCTCTTGAGATGGCTGTCAACCATAAAATAAAAGTAAGGTCATTAGATTAGATGAATATAAAAATCTGAAACACCAGCAATTGATATAACACAACAGCCGTGCATAAATTCAGAGGAAGGCAAACAGGTTGCCCAGAGAAAGCAGACTTACATACAGCTAAAACTTTTTTACTTTCTAACTAGAAAAGAGACAATCAAGCAACAGAACCAGCAGTCGTTATGCCACTTTGATAAAGTGGACATAATTTTCTTTCATATCCAGTAATCAATAAATCATCATAATTGAAAATGTATGTTGTCCAGATACTTTTCATACACTACATTCTTAACAAATTATTTTCAGTCAAGACTATTCTACACAATACAATATTGAGATTTTTTACAGAAGCACATTTGGTTTCAAAGCTTCCTTCCAGCTATAGGCCTTCATTATATTTAGTTACTTAGCCCTTATAAAGTGAAAGAATGGCTTTTTAATTATAAAAAGCAAGGTTGACAGCTCAACCTGAAGACGCCTTCAGTCTGATTAAATTTTCAGGCAGAACTCATCGAGCTTTTCAAACTGTCTGAATACAAACTCAATATTGGCCTGCTAGCTTGAGCAGCATGTGAGTCGAAGACAAGTAGTATATTAACACAAGCCAGGAAAAAATGACTCAAATCCTCCAACCTTGTTGAAAAGTCATGACAAAGGTACAATTTCTCTTATTTCCCCATATACAAATTCAAAGCACTTGTATAATCAAATACCACAAACAGCACAATCAGGTAGCAAAAAACTATTATACATACAGCAACAGGAATTCAGAAAATCAAGAAAACCAAAATTTCAATTTTCAAAGCCGCAAAGGAAAAAATGTGAAGGAAAAGAAAGCAAAACCAAAATGTACTTAAATTATAATGATATCAGAAGTTTTAAATACACGTTAATCAGCAAACAAGAATGGCACACAAAAGCAATCATGCAAATGTAAAATTGAAAATAGTAGCAGAGAAACCAATAATAGGACATGCCATTATAAATGTAGGCAGCTCAAGAAAGTTATTTTTACTCACCAGAAAACTTATTAGAAGATGCAATGGAATGACCACTGACCATATTCTCAGCTTCCTCAAAGTTACTGGTAGAAAATCCATTTGCAATGCCCAACTTATCCATATACAAGTCTCTTTCTGCACAATTCAGGAAGACTGTACGGTTTGGCCGTTGATGGCTGACACCATAAGATGCATGTGGATCAAACATTTGGATTTTGGATTCCTCCTGCCTTGCAAAAGAAAACCTTGATTGATTGTTACTGTGACCTTTCCAAGAACTAGATTTGTTTAAAGGACCAGGCTGGTTATCAGTATTGTCACCCAACAACTTCGCTAAATTATGAGGTGATGTTAGTGAGTCATCCCAGGTATCAAAGTCCATGGACAATATATTAGAAATTATACTACTTTCACCTTTATCCCTAGCAATATCATGTCCAGAATTAACTGCTTCACCAACTAATCTTTGAATGATATGCCCATTTCTTTCATCATGAAGCAGACCATAGGAGCTGCTGCTGACCAATTTTTCAGGGTGACCATTACATAATATATTGGATGCATGTAACATAGATTCATCTCGAACTCTATCATCAGCAGATACAGAACCTGCATTTATGGCAGTACAAGGTTCACCATGCTGCAGAAGACAAGGGCTAGAATGGTTTGATGCTTGCAGGAATCTGGTTGACTTTGGAAAATAAGAACGACAAACAACTTCTGGATCCTTGAGTCTTTGATTATCAAAAGATGTCACATCATCATCAATTTCAGCATTATCTGATACTACTAGAGATTGAGAATCCAATTTCCAATCACACTGTTCAGTAGAATTACAAACCAAAAAATCTGAGGTAGCTTTACCAGCCACATCTGTAGTTATTTCATCTCTAAATCTGTCAACATTATACTGTGATCCTTGAATTTGAGGAGATTTAATCAATGCATGATCAGTAGGTGGGCTATTATTAGGTTTGGTTATACCGCAATGTTCGGCATTTCTATCAATGTTAATTGAGGACAACTCGTTGGACAAATTCTGAATCTCTTCATTGGTAGCAGTCATTGCTTCCTCAAGACCAAAGTTACAAGACTGTCCAATCATGTTAGTAGAATTTATTGTGTTTGCTGTAGTACAATTTCCATCACTATCTCGGGACAACGGTAGAGGAGACAACTGCCTGTTCAAATTCACAAGCATAGGAGAAACATCAGAAGCTAAAGTTTTTTCTCCTTCACTAACCAGACTGTCCACACTATTGTTATATTGTTTGACAGGTTTCAACAATTCACTTTTCACTCTAGGTGTCATACTATGACTCCCATTACTCGATGGTGGCCTCTTTGTAACATCAGAAGCCTGAATTGAGCCTGTAACAGCTGCAGAAAATACCAGTGTGCTGCTGCCTGTATCAGGTTTTGGCTTGGATGGCCCATTTGGATATGATAGACCTCCAGCAGGGGGCTGACAATTTGTGACCTGAGTACCCCTGCCAAACATAAACATAGCCAGGAATCATAATTATCTTTAGATAAGATCAATCTTCAAAGCCAAATACAAAATTATACACGGTGCATACCATGCAGCACTAGTAGGAAGGGCCATATTTTTCCCATATATTCCATTTGGAGGTGAACCTCTTACAGTGCTAACAGAGTTCTGCTTCATAAATAACATCAAATGTCAGTTTCTTTGCATTGTTCCTGAGTGTGTAAATACACTTCACTCAGTTTAGCAATTAAAGATCAAAATTCAAATGAGCTTTTTACATCAATATGGTGAAAGCTGATACACAAACAAAATGGGGTTATAGGAAAGATTGAAAAAAAGGTCTTACACTTGAAGAATTTTTAACAATAGGCTTTGCAGATGAACTATTCATATTGTCATCCAGTGGAGGAGGTAATACATTCCCTGACCGCCGTTGCATATTGTTTGTGGCACCAGTGATTTGTTGAACTCGACTTCTTCAAAATAACAAAGTGAGCTAAGATATATTTATTTGGAAAGGCACTATACTCAGTTCAAGCAACTACAAGTACAGGAAAGCAAAATTTGTAAACACATCCTTATCCAGCACAATATAATTAAAGCAATCTCCTTCGCTTCAACCAATTAAGTAGTTTGAATGCAAAGATCACAATTCCTCAATTTCAGCAAGAAAAGGTTTTATTTATCTGAATCACAGTAAGTATCGTCAAATTATCAGAAAAGTACCTAGTGTATGCTGAAATTATTTCATCCTTGGTAAAACTATCTTCTTGAGAGCCAATCTCATGCAAATACAGACAATCCGGATTGCTGCAAGGCTGGTCATAGAGATCTTTCCTCAATTACAAGCACAGGTAATTAAGCATAATTTGAAAATTCTATCTAGACCAGTAATTCTCATACCACATTCCGGAGCCATGCATGACAATATTTTGTGGTTCCAAAACAAGCCCTGAAATGTTAAATCCAAAAACATACAATTGATGACCAAAAGTCAATGCTAAACATCCCATGTATGACAAGTTTCAATAAATATTTGTACCTTAAAGGTCTACCCTCCAAAACAAAACCATGTACATTTTGAATACAACGAATTGCTTCCTCTTCCTTTGAATAAGTTATATATCTGAAACAAAAACCTTTGATTAGGAACTGTAGTATTAATATTAATGTATCATATAAAGATAATGATATGTGCTAATATAGCAGCACAAAATAAATGGAGAAAGGGGGAAGATACACCCATTCTCAGATTTTTTAACTATGTACAGAAATGGCTTTTTCATGTTTTCCTTCTTTCCTATCAAAGGAAAAGATTGCATTAAATTATTTTTTGCTAGTTATTTGCTTCCTTCCTTCTAGAGTGAAAATAAATGTCCCAAAATCCAAAGCTATCCAATTCAAATCAATGACAACAAGATTAAACCGTGTAGGTTCTATTTACAATGAAGGAAAGCACAAACTTGAAGAGAATATACTTACACACTGCAGGTATCATTCGGAAACTGTTGAATGACACCAGCTGCTGTTCGAGACATTGACACTTTTAAGACCTTCCCATACTGACTAAAATACTCTCTTCGCTGAAGAAGCTATATATAAATGGTGATTAAAAATAAAAATTTGCTCTAAAGAAAATAACCCAAAAAATTCCAACAAAAAGAGAATAAACATGTGGAATGGCAATATTCAGGTGCTCAAGAGAGTGGAGGAGGAAAAAATTTTACATCTTCATCTGCAAGATTGAGAGGCAACCCAACTATGTAAACAAGGTTCCTCTGAATCACTCGCACACTGCTGAGCTGCTTACGCCCATCAGTTGATTTAGACTTCGTTTTCTGAGTCTTCATCCTTTTCTCAATATTAACTCCATTCACCAATCTACAGGAACAAAAAGTTCAGTAACTGATATTTTCCTTTGTTTCATCTCACACAAAAAACTTTATAGAGTTTATATATATATATTATTGAAATTTGTTAAGAATCACAAAATAATGAGTAGGACTCACATCATTTCATGAGTTCGGGTAAATTTCAGCCAACAATAAAGAGAATGTTGTTAGCATTTCTCATTTTGATAAATGTTTATACAAATACATTGATGTATATTGAATAAGAGAGTGAAGAAAAGCCCTACAGAAGCAATACAACATACACAATCTTACAGAAATAATATAGGGTTAACAGAATAACCTGTCACAGTTTGCAGCTGTCCCAACAATCTTTTCCTTATCATAAGGAGATCGACATGCTGGGCATCGCCCCTCAGTGTCATCCTTCTCAGCCATGTCCATTATGTGGTGCCAGCACCAGACACAGATCTGCAATCAAGGAGAGATGAAACTGACATCTATCATAATGATGTCTTTGTGATAAAGACATATCATCCACAAACAAAACACAGACAACAGTACCTAAATCACATGAACAAGTCAATTCCCAACAGATGAAGAACTAAGGTTTTATTAGGGGTAAAGGGGACATAATAGGAACATAATAGTTCTGCTCAATCCAAAAGACAAATGCTACTTGGCAGAGTTACCAGCTGAATAAACATTCAAAGGATCAAGAAAAGGGAAATTTTATACAGACCAAAGATAAAGTAGTGACAGAACTTCCAAGAAAATTAATTAAAATGTTAAAAAACAACATATACATAGAATCAAACCTCATAACCGCATTTGCAAGGCTTCAATTGCTGATCTGTCAAATCCATCTCTTCAGCACAGAGAGGACAAGTTCTTTCTCCTTCGTCACTCATGATTGGCCTGAAGAAGAGGAAAGCACTTATCCAGCATACTCAAGAAAAATGAACAAAACCACAGCTGCAAGAGTGAAAATTATTATCTACCCCTCTACACAGCTGGTTATCATGCACCCCCTCGATGCAACAAGTTCACAGAGATTAAGATTGTAAAACATTCACTTAAGGAATATTGTGACAGGAGAAAAAAAGTGCATGGGAGGATATGTGAATTTCAACATTAAAAACAAGAATAATAATCATAATCATTAAAATAATAATAATAATAATAATAGCATCAGAGAATCTAGATACAAATCCAAATAAAACTCCCATCAGTCTTTCGACTCTAGCAACATTTGATTAATCAATAATAACACCAAATCACTTCACAAAAATTTAAAAATAAAAAATCATAGATGCATTGAAGTACGGCGAACCTGAGACACCACAGATCAACTAAATCATCAATCAGAACAGAGAGAATCGTATAGATATACAATAAAGCATCCATAAAATTGACAATCGAAATCGAATATGCAGCGAGAACCGAAAAGAGAGCTTCAAAGATTATAAAAAAAGAAAAAGGGGAAAAATAATATTGGACGGTGAGAATATTAAATAATTAAACGAAATTTCAGAAGAGATTAGGGATCTAAGGAGAAATGGTATTGGATTGGGAAATTAGGGTCAGGAATTGAGAGTTGATGACTCACAGTGGTGAGATCGAGAAGACGAAACTGTGAGGATGAGATTGTGTTTGCGAAGACGGAGAAGAGAGAGAGGGCGAAATGTTAATAAGAGGTGTCTTTTAAAATGAGAGAGAAGGCGCTGTTTGGATGATGGCGTTTTCGGTTTTTGGCTCTCTATCTCTATCTCTTGCGCGTCGCTGTCATTTGCGCAGATAAATAGCCTCGGATTTGAAGTTAATTACTTGTTTTGTCCAGCACCCCCAACTGGTTCCAGTGTTTTGTTTTGTTTGGGGTTCCTGCGGTACACGTACTCCTTGCTCCTACGTGTGTAGGGTTTTGGATGTGCGACACGTGGCTACTCATTCGATCCTACAAATGTGCTTGCGGACAAGTTTTTGGTGCGGGATATGAGAGCAAAAATCAAATGAATTTAACTCCCTCCTTTAATTGATAGTACGTCACTTTGTTAGACTAAGATAATAGGAATAACAAATATTTTTCTAATAAAAAATTCAATAGTTCAAACTATCATCTATATAATAAATCATAAATATATTAAGATATTAATTACTATTGTTAATTAATAATAACTATAATTACTTGCCTTTCTAGAATAGTGAAATCCAAAATAAAAAGCGTATTTTTACCAATAATAAAAACTTAAATTTATAATTTATTGTTTAGTCGCACATTACTAAATCAACAGTAATCAATCAATGAAATAAAAGTGGTACTAATTAGTGCGAAACTGATGTAATATAATAATTCAGATGAGGAAGTAAGGAAAATATATCTTCAATAAATTCATTAGAAAAAATAGCTGGTATCATAAAGTATAAACTATAATATTTAGCACGAAAGATTGTATTTTAATCAATAAAATAAAATGCTACCAAAATGTCATTTTGAACAACATTGTCTAACACTACAACAAAACTCAGATATTATTGACAAAAATAATCAATATTAATTCTAATTAGTAAAAAAATAATATAATAAGTAAATTACAAAAAGTCCTAAACAAACCCAGGACGATCATAGTAAATATAATCTAACCAAAATTATTTTAAATATATTACTATATTGGGTAGAAGTTACTATATTTTTTCAACTTCATATAGAATAGTATCATAATGTTTCGTAATGTGTGATGTATTTGCAAATATTTAATTTTATACGAAATTTCCACGTTAATAAAATTAGATGGAACTTAATTTTTTTAAAGAGAAGAAGGAAATTATTTAATTTATTAATAAATGGATTATGACCATATCTTCGTATTTTTACTTGTTTCTTAAAGTATGGTGAGAAATAATATCTAAGAATATTACGGTTGGAGATTATATTTCTCTCAAAAGAAAAAGGTTGGACATTATATCAATTGATGATTAAATTTTACATAATTATGTATAAATTAAAACTTCCTAATAGATTTAGGTTAAAATATATTTTAACTTATTATAAAATAGTTTTGTCGTATGTGCTGTTTTGTTAGATAATTGTTAATAAATATTTAAGTTGTACTCAATAAAATTTGCCGCGTTAAGAAAATAAGAAGGGGAAAATAATTTATTTGTAAATGGTAAAGTGCAATATCTCCCTACCTTCTTTGCTTGTTTTTCTTAAAGTTTATTGTGAATTATCTATTTAACAAAACTATATTACATGATGATAAATACTTAGGTATCACTTGGGTAGTTGGGTAACGTACTAGAATGGGTTTTACATATTTTGGACCCCTATCCCCAAATGACCCAAGTCCACAGTATTTAAAGAAGTGAGCATTTTCCTCATTTAAGCCCAAATATTTGGGATTTGGTTCTGTGTGGTGATCTTCATCTTATCCTTTGTTCAATAATTTAAGTTTCTTTATATGTGAAATTTAGTTTTAAGATTTTAAAATTAATATATATATCAGATTGTAAATTTAGTTTTCTTCTATTTTAATTTTTATTGTTAATCTTATAATCTTCTTTTAAAAAGTTTACTGGAATATTCTGTAGCTTTTTACATGAAATTATGATTAAAACACATGGAGTGAGAGTAGAACAAAACAAAAAAAAATATCTAAGTTTTTAAATGCTTCTAAGAGCTACATCAAACAAAAAAAATGTCCAAATTTAATTTGTGCCTAAATTATATATCTCAACATATGGGCTCAAGTTAGGCCAATCGTGGGCTTCATGTGAGTCAAATCAAACTACATATTCAATTTGAATTTCTAAAATGAGACACGTTTTGTGTCAATGCGTCTTTTGTTGACTAATTAATAATTAGCACATGATTACGTCAACAAAAAAAGATTCAGATTTAATTTTTTTTATCATAATTTAAAGCACAAACCCTATATGCGATTGAGTGGGTCTAGGTTAGTCCGATTGTGGACTTGATGTAGGTTATGGGCTATATCAAATATAGCCACACAAAAAATTAAACTTAAGCTTATAAAATGAGACTCGCATCTGATGAGAGCCCAATTTGTTCAAGCTCTTTGGGAGTTTTGATCAAGTTAAAAGTCGCATATTTAAGTTGTGCTAAAAATTTAAGTTCAAAGCCAACATTTCATTAAACAATTTCAAGTTAGGTGGTCTTAAGCTTGATGTAAGTTGCAAGTGTTGGTTCAAGCAAAAACACAAAACAAGTTCAATTCAGTATTCTAAAATGAGGCTTATGTCCAATGAAAACCTTATTTGTACTATCATATTGGTTAAGCCCAAATTGGGGCATGATAAGAAACCTTTGGTTTAATTTAAAGTCCAATCCCTTATGTTTCATTAATTGGGTTTGAGTTGAGCTAATTACAAACTCAATGTAGGTAATAAACTATAGTAAAACTTAAGCCCAAACTCACTAAAAATTTACTTTTGTTGGCTAAGCTTAGATCCATACATGTTCCAATTGCACTAAAAATGCATAAGTTTAATTTGTGTTTAAAATTCAAAAAATCAAGTCCTATATTTCATTGAGTAATTTAGATTAGGTTGATAAGCCTAGTCCATTTTTGTCATCTTTGGTTAAAACAAAACAAGAAGCAAGAAAATCTTGACAAGAGTTGGAGAATGACAAACAAAATATCAAAATAGACAAAATAAATTGTAAACACTTAAAAATATAATTAGATTAAAATTATTTTAAAATTCATCTAAAAACCATTTTAACACCTAAACCAATCTTACTCATAAAATTAAGTTTTAAAACCATAAATGTTAAAACTTACAACCGCTTCAAATAAGGTCCAAGTTTACACATTTTCTTTATATGATTGGTTATAATAATTTACTCTTTAATTGATATTTTATTTTTCTTTTACATAACTTGTGATAAACAATTATTTATTAAGTTCTTCATGATTTTATATATATATATATACACATTTATATTCACTTAGTTTTTAGTAGATGATATTTAACATGAGACAAACTTTGTTTCAGTTAGATTGGTCAGATAAGGAATAACATAATAATAAATAAATAGAGGCAACAAGAAATTGAGGAGAGAACTAAAAATGTGTAAAAAAAGTTACAAAATTTTAAATATAAAGTGAAGAAAATACAAAAACATATTAAAAATGAAATGCAAAAAACAATATAAAATGCAAACATGGTAAAAAAGAGAAGAATGGAACAAATTCAAAATATTTCTAATGGACATGAGAGGTTTAAATGTAAATAAGAAAAAGAAAAATAGCAAAATAAAAAAAAAGGATGGACCATGCTTATGTCATTTTTAGTATGATCCATAGTCCTTTTTTAAAAAGTGTCAATGCCAAATATATTGAAATGATAACATGTTGGAGTCTTCCACATAAAAAAGAATGGCTAAGATACTAAAAAAAGCTATATGTATTGTTCTAAACCTTAAACAAGTTTGAAACTAAATCAATGATACATGCTTGTTACATAATCTTTAATAATTTTTTCTTGTTACATCTTTCGCCATTCTTCTTAACACCTCAACAACCGCGTATTCTTACATAAAAAAATTTATATGTTTTTCTTTCTACCTCTTTGACAACTCTTCTTGAAACCTCGGTAACCACTTTGCCAACCACCACTTAAGTATCTTCTTTGTCCATCAATCTTCCCATCCATCTTGCTACAACATTTGTCAATAGTTTTGAGACCACTTCTATAAACTTTGTTTCGAATAGTTGCCTAGAGTCCAACTTTCTTGTTTGTGTTGCTTCATCTATGATTGTCCCTTCTGTCATCATCTCCACCTCTCTTAACTTAATCATGTAATCACTAAGAGATTCATTCAATAGGTTGAGGGGGCAATTTCCCTTGCAAGTTTTTTTTTTATTTGTATGTGTGTAATAAAAAAACTCCCCCACCAAAAAATAGATGTTGCCCTTATAAGATCATTTTTTGTTAAAATAAATGTAAAAAATATAAGAAAGAAAAAAATGATACTAATTTAACTACTTTATTATCCTTTTAACTTTTAATAGTCCAACTCCTTTGATAAATATTTACACATAAACAAATATTTTTTTTTGCCATCACATTATGTATTTTATAAAAATATATGTTACTTTCTTTATGAAAATATTATAAATTATTTTTGTCCCATAAATAATTTTTTTATCCACCAGTGCATGTAATATTTAAAATAGGTGAGAGCAACTCCACACACCAAAGTGTATGCAATGACTACCATATCATTTTTAATTTTTTTATTACTTAAGTCATAATGAATCTAATAAACAACAAAAGACGTAAGATTCAATTAACAACTCAATGTTTCTTGAGATATACAATTTCACTAAAATAAATGAGACAAACTATTATATTTCAATTGTCAACCTATACACCATATAGCCTTTTGAAGGCCCGTGGTAAAAAATAATAGTTAAAATAATAAAAAATACAACACTATAATGAATAAATATGGATGAATTCGGATTCTTGTAGCAAACATGACCAATAACAAGACCAAAATATCCAAGATCTAATATGTTTGTAAAAAAAAATTAAATGTCTACTCCATAGTGTTCTAAAGACATTGGACCTTGAATGAGTCAAAACATCAATTGCGAACGTCATTCTTATAGTATATCAAACGAATTGGTTTATGTTTACTTGCCTCCCGACCAAACTCTGAGTTAGTAAAAGTCTTTTTTTCGTGGTGAACAAGAGGGTTAAAACCAACAAAAAAATTGAATTGATTTGAGTTAAAAAGCACACTTTAAATAAAAACTAGAATTTGTATATTATGCTGATGCAAACTTGTCCACCGATTTTCAGTTTTAGAGTACGCGCTTGTATCGAAGTTTTCATGGTACACACTAACAACAGCTTAATGTTGAAGCTGGTGGTTCATTATGTACAAAAGTCATAAAATCAACAAAAATAAAAAGTTTCCAAAGGAAAAAATACCTACCAAAGAAGTATGGGTCTAAATTTTTTTAAGATCTGTAAAACCATGCGTTACATTATAAACACCCAAATTTGTCAAAGTGATTAAAAATAAAATACTATATGTTTTTTCTCAAACAATAATCTTTTTGAGACATATTATATTTCATTTTACCTCAATCGTTCAAATTACACTTTACAACTCATATGTTTTTATTTTATTTTATTAGTGTGACCTTAGTGGCCCAACATTAATATTTAGTATTTTTAAAAAAATCTTGATGTGCTTCTAAGAAGATAAAGCAAATACTAATAATTTAAGCCTTTTTTTAAACTAGAGAAGTGATAAACAATGTATTAAAATAACATGTTCATGCTTTGTTTGGTAGAAAAAGATGAAATAAAGAAGATAAAATAGAAGATAAATATTTGAATTAAAATGTAATGTAACAGGTTTGATATCCACAATGGATTCACACCATTCCCCTCCCTCATATTTCCCTATAAAACAAAGGCTTGATTTTCTTTTTGTGATTAATAATCTAAATTTCATGTTGTTAATGTTTTCTCTTTGTACTTAAAACTAAAATAAGTACCCAAAAATCAAGTTTTAAAAACTTTTTTTAAAGTAATTTATAAGACTATGTAATGAGTTTTGAGTTTTTTACACAATTGTACATTCTCTTGATAATAATTTAGTTTACAACCACAAATAAGGATGATTGGTTTACAACCCAATACATTTAGTTCAAAAAATAACGAGCACACAAAAGTACCATACAATGACTCACCATAATAACGACTATTGGTCTACCATAAATCATAATCACATTAACTATCATCAAGATACTTTTTGTGCATATTGGTTGTTAAAACATGCAATTGAACTATGATCCTTTCATTATTTGCACCGTTAACTTCACATTAAAAAACACAACAATTGTATTCCAAAAGTGTAAGATGGCGTCTGGAAAGCCCATAAGTAAACAAAACAACATTGTTACATCCAATGTTGTCAATATCAAGATCTTGCTTATGATAATAAGTTGATTGCAATATCATAAAATATATAATTATAATAAAGATTGTAAATACAATCATCTTGTAAAAATATACCTTTATACTAATCATGCCTTAGTCAAGCAACATTAACATATATTTTAAAACAAGGTTGGGAGATAAATTTTATGACTTACCAGTGATACTGATAACACTTTGTTAAGATCCATAAACGATTTGATCAAACTCAAAACTAAGAAACTTTTATTCAATAATGTGATGTAATAGCAAGCACACATCTTAAGCTCATCACAAACTTTACTAAAATAAATTTAGACGGCCTTTAGCAAAAAATTCAAGATTTGTTATGACGTAATCTTTTTTTGTAACATCATATAACACAAAATGATAGGTATAATGGGATGTTCAACATAAGGACTAGCCACAAATGTTGTATTATACAAAGTATATGAATAACAAAACAAATGTTGGCAGTAAAAAAGTGAATTGAATTGGTTACATATTTTTTATGTACAATGGCGACAATGAAGATCAAACTTAAGCCTTATGCATCTATCTCACCCCCTATCACTAGGTTGACTGCAATGGTTCAATTTGGTTACATATTATCACAACTAAGGAAGCTATCAATTTCACAACAAAACAATTTATCTAATGTGATTTGTGGTTACTTAACACCAATGTGGATGGATTTTATGAGGACGTTTACACATAAGTTTTCAGAGCAAGTGTGTGTTTGTTTCTCATGTGGGTTTGTCCCAATATAAAATAAAGGTCCTATAATGCATTTGGAGTGATATTTGGATTTTTTTTCACCTATACGTAGTTTCAATAGCCTTGTAGTAGTCACACAAGATGTATTGCATCTTATGCAAAAAAATAAATTTGTTTATCTCAATTATGTAGTGTCTTATTGTTGGTAGAGATGTGAATTCACATTGGGTTATGCACGATGTAAGATGTTTTTTGTTAATCGATTGACAACTGTATCAATTTTATCACAAGTAGTAAAGATTGAAATGTAGAGCCTAATTTATGTATTCTTTATCCCAAATCCCTTTGCAAAGATGAAATAATAAGCAACATTTAAGTATAAAGATGTATGCAAAGGCACAACAGAGTAACTCTATTCCTAGAAATGTAATGTTGAGATGTCATTTCCCATTTCTTTAGACATTACCATTACCCAATGAATAACCCCTAAAAACAAATGCATGGATGGCCAAACCACACAATAACAATGAAAAGCAGGAAAAACAATAGACATTGAAACTGCATTAATAGATAAGAAGAACAGTTACATTACAAGGGGTTTTGACTGTTAGGCTCCAACTGAGGGGATTTAGCCTCTCATAGTCATGAGAAACTTTTACACTTTACGGGGTTGATGTAGATGAAAGAAGGTGATAGATGACTAGGAAAAGGGAATGGCCAAGGAAAGAGGTTTTCCCCTAAGGGATAAACCTCAGGCTTTTGATAGCTTTGAGACTCTATGTATCTTTTCTTTCTACTTCCTCCTTCTTATATAGGCACCAGGAGGATTTGACTTCTCTACTGTTCCTTTTCATGTTGTTCCTGTACTGCCCCATCAAAATAAAGCTGCATGGCAATTGTGTTAATATTTAATGATGACATTTAGTTTTAAAAATCATGAAAGCTATATAGTTTTAAAGGGGCAACACAAGGACAACAAATAAGCCAAATCCGCATCAGGTAGCTTATTTTTCACGCAGACTTTGCGCTTAGCACGGGCTTTCGCGCTAAGCGTGTGTTGCACGCTGAGCGAGAGTGTACACTAAGCGGACTTTTCAATTCTTCCAATTTTTTTTCAAGACTTTTTCTTCCGGATTTTGCATCAATTTTTCCTTTAAAGCACTTGAAATATTCTTCTTTTGATTTTTGCTAATAAAAAATAACAAAGATGTTAATTTCTTCATTATTTCATTAAAAACAATAATAAAGTAAAGAAATTACACCTACTTATTAATCCAAATTGACTATTAAATTAGTTTATATTTCGCAGTTATCATTTTCTCGTTTAAGTTAACTAGTATATCAATCCTAATGTAAAGTAAAATTAAATTCAATAACTTTTGTTGAATTTAATAGTAAGTATATTATTTTAGTTTTTGTGTAAAATGTAAGATAGAATTACATTTATAATGATAAAAAGATACTTATAAATATATAAATTGTCGAGATAGACTATAAACATATTAATAATTAGAAACAATTAATTGATCAATATATACATTAATTGGTAATGAATCCTATAGGTACTTAAAAAAATACCCATAGTACCTTAACCCATCACACTCTATACCCACATTAATATATAAATGTGTATATGTTCGCATGTGTGTATATGTATACATACGTTTGATTACATTTATATATGTATACATATATTTTTTTGTATACATACATTTAATATTATAAAGTATAACTTCTGGTAACACTTATAAAGAATTGTTTATTTTGATAAGTTGACTCATTTTTTACTATCATTTATGTCCACTCATCATTATTTGAGGAAGGGACATGAGAAAGGTAGAAAACAACATTTAACATGATCTAATAACTTTTATCACTCTTGCATGTAAGTGTTATGTTCATTTAAATTGCTGTCCTATTTGTCTAACTCAATGTGCTACATTTATAATTTTCTCTCTCTCGCTCTATATATATATATTTATCTTAATATCTCACTCCAACCCCTCTCTAATTCACATTCCTTCTTCCTCTTTTCACATTTTCCTTGAATTCTTTTTCTCCCGATTTCTTTTTATTCCCTCAAGTAGAGTCTTCACGTGCCCAACCAAACTTTGAACTTAGAAGATTAACATTTTTTTTTCTTTAAACTCTTTATTATTGTTGTTAGCAATGTTGTTTACTTATGTTAATTCATAATTGACTTGAGTGTGAGTTATTTAGATTAGGTAAAGTTATTCATAATTAATAAGCACAAAAGTACATATCATACTCTATTTTATTATTTATAAAGAATTTATCTTCTTTCTCTTGCTTTTTTTATTTATTGAAATCAAGCAACAATGTACCTAAATAATACCACATTTTTTTTATAAATGTCATTATTTATATTGTCCATCAAATATTATTATTTTATATTAATAAACAAATTCCATATTTATTCTAATTATGACTACTTAGCATTTAAATATTACTTTTCTAAAAATAAAATTCATATTATTTAATTTTCATAAATAATTTATTTAACACAAAAATTTATGCTAAAATGATTTTTTATTAAGGACAATATTTTAATTGCACTTTTATAGACCAAAATAAATGTGATGAGAAGTTATTCCCATAAATAAATTTTGGTTCATTAAATTATAATTGAATTATGTAAATAATTTAGTTTTTATAATGATTCTAACCATGATTATATTCGATAAGACAATTCAATTAATTTTTAACTTTTTTTATTAGTTGAAAAATTTACTTGACTATTAGTTAAATAATTTTTTTTAGTAATTTTTAGTATTTTTTATACTAAAGTAGTATTTTTTTAAAAACATGCAAACTCCCTCATTTTGTTTCACAACCTTCTAACTTCCTAACTTCATACGATACTCAATTTTTTATAATACTTAATTTTTTTACTTACTTAATGTGGGATTTCATCTCATTTTTTTTTTATAGGTGGATAAAAGAATAAATAAAACAAGAGAAAGACAAAACTTGACTAGAGAATGTAAAGACTATTTTGAAACGCTGAATTTATACAAAATAGAAGAAGAAGATGGTTTCATGATTTCCTCAATGATAACTAACCTTTTTGAGTTTTAAAATACATACAAGTAGCGTGGACAGCACAAAGTCAGGGATATCCACGTCGGGGAGCAATCAGATTGTGTCAGCAGGAAAGGAGGCGGAGGTGTGAAAGAGGGTATGCCTCAGCGGTGACATTAATATTGCCCAATATGGAATCTTCTGAAGTGGAACGCGTTCACACTCTTGAGTTTTAAATATATTTTTATTATTATTTCTGCCACGGAAGGTTACCGGCTCCGTTTATAATTTTCAAGCGGAATTTACGTAACAAGCCTTATAGGGCTCCGTTTATATATATATATTCCAAATGAGATCAAATTAAAAGCCTAATTGATTAATGTGATCAAATTAAAATTGAATCGTTTGAATATAATTGATTTTACTTATTTTCGATTGAGGTACTCTTTAGATTGGTTACACATTTTTTCTTCTAATAAATTGAAAGGTTAAAATAAAAAAATGAAGTATTATTATTTATTTATTTAATTTGAAATCATTAATCATTAAATATATTTAAGTCAATATCAGTCATAATTTCACATTTAAATATATAATTATTGTAGAAAGAAAGTATTTTTGATAATTTGTTGAAATTTCTTCTTTTTTTCCCGCTAAAATGTAATTTTTTTCTTTTTATTTTTTTAAATATATGTTTTTAGTCTTTCTATTTTTTTAATGGAAATATTTCATCTTTTACTTTTAAAAATTTTAAGATTTTAATTTTTTATTTTTTAATTGAGATATTTCATCTTTTATTTTTTAAAAATTCATAATTTTAATCCTTGTAATTAATTTTAAACCTTGATATATGTATTTTGTAAAAATTGATTGACAAATATTTGTTTATTGAACATATAATTTTTTTTAAAAATTATTTAATTATTAACAAGTTTAAATTATTAAAAAAATAAAAAGTATACCGTCAATAAATGTGAAATTAATCAAAGAAATTAAAATTGTTAATATTTAAAAGTGAATGACGAAATGTTTGATTATAAATAGAGAAACTAAAATTATGAATTTTTTAAAAATAAAAACAAAATATCTAAATAAAAAATATGAGAAGTAAAATCATAAACTTAAGAAAATAAAAAAAAACCAAAATTTCAGTTTTTTTGGAAGGTTCGAAATCCCTTCCTTAATGGTTACCTACGTTAATTAATATACTATAACCAATCACACTATATTTGATTATTATATTTTAATTAAAAATATGCAACTTGCAGTGGGTTTGATTGTGAGAGAAATCAACTAATAATTCTATAATAAAATCCAAACTTAGTTACAATCTCATCTAATAACTTATTAATTAGTAATTTTATTATACTTTATTGTCTAGAGTGCAATATCCTTATTTTGAGAGAATTCAATTTTTTTTGTTGAAAATTTCCCATAATTTATGCGCTTATTCAAGATTTATTGCAAAATCAAACATACACTTTCCATTTATACGTGTAATTTTGGATATAATTAGATAAAAAGTTATAAACCCATCAATAAGTGACATTAATAATGAGATTCATAAAAATATTATGAATACTTTTTTTATCGAGCAAATATTATTTTATTAATTTTATTAAAATTAAGTTGATGAATTTGAATTAACGAGTTTTTTTTCTTTTTTTAATTCTTTTTCAATCACTTGAGCAATCTTATATCTCTAAAAAAATATTACAAATATGTTTACAGTTACTTATAACACAAAAACAATAATTTTACGGTTAATTAAGGAAATATTTATTTATACTATTTATGAATGAATATTTTATTCTTTTAATTAAACATAAAAAACTTTTAATCTACTTGCTACCTTTCTAAAAATGTTAAAACATTCCTGATATTAAACATTATTATCTTAAGCCGCTCCAAAACATGCCTGTCAGTATGGTGCGAAAGCGCGAACACCCCTCCCCCCAACACAGCGAATGTACTAATCCCGTAACGAGGGTACCTTCGTCATTTCATTCCCAAATTATAATAGTCAAATGGACTTATGGCATAACGCCACGAAATCCGTTCTCACTGTCTTCGATAACAATGATCCATCGCCTTTTACAATCCCATCCTCTTTCTCCTCACTGGTCAGTCATAAAGCCTTTCCTCACCTACCCCACCGTGCAATTTACACGTGCACACCCATCCCAACCGTCAATTTCCCAAATCGACAACAACCGCATGATCAAAAAAATCCAACGGCCCATGATCACCTACTAGAACTTTCTCCGCTTCTCCCTATTATATCTACCTTCCCCCCTCCCATTGCTGGCTTGTGCTCTGCTCGTGCCTCTAGGGTTATCATTTCTCCATTTCCATTTTCTCTCTCACTTTTCAAGGTTCGTTTCGTATCACTCTATTCGCCGATTCACTTCACGATCTGCATTTTGACACACTCGATGTTGACCGTTTTTTTCTTTTTTTGTTTAGAATCGTAAGCTATGGGAAAGTCTTACCCAACTGTGAGTGCTGATTACCAGAAGGCCGTTGAGAAGGCGAAGAAGAAGCTCAGAGGCTTCATCGCTGAGAAGAGATGCGCTCCTCTAATGCTCCGTTTGGCGTACGTTCTTTTTTTTTTTCTTTCTATTTAACATTAGATCACTGTTATTTACGATTGAGTTTATGGATTGTCGTTTTGACGCGTTTTGGTGCGTTTCGTGTGCAGATGGCACTCTGCTGGAACCTTTGACAAGGGCACGAAGACCGGTGGACCCTTCGGAACCATCAAGCACCCTGCCGAACTGGCTCACAGCGCTAACAACGGTCTTGACATCGCTGTTAGGCTTTTGGAGCCACTCAAGGCGGAGTTCCCTATTTTGAGCTACGCCGATTTCTACCAGGTGATGATTTTTTTTTTGTTAGATCTGAGAAATTGTTGTTTCTTGTCTTTGGTGTTTGTACGCTTAATGCTGTGTTTGTGTTGACGCAGTTGGCTGGCGTTGTTGCCGTTGAGGTCACGGGTGGACCTGAAGTTCCATTCCACCCTGGAAGAGAGGTATAATATCGCAAGTTTTTAGTTCCAACTGTTGTTCTCTGTTATTTGATTTGATTATGCATTAATGTATATAATAATAATAATAATAATAATAATAATAATAATAAGACCTGATTATCTATTTTTTTGTAAACCGATTTGTTTGTATTTTTTTTTTGCTGAATTTTGATTTGCTCGTAGTGTAAACGGTAGTTGTCGTAGACCTATTGAATTACGAATTTGGATTCGGATTCCCTGCATTCAATTTTATTCACGTCTCCTTGAATTACTAGGATTACATTCTAGTCGTTTAAATCAACTCTTCTTACCGTAGCACATTTGGTAGAATGTTTTCCACAAAATTCCTTTTATGGCAAAAACTCGCAATTTAATTATTATAATTTTTTACTGCATCTTTAGTTAATTTGGATGCTTTGCATCATATTTTGTTGTTTGTATTGTTATTTTGTACCCAGAATTTTTAGTAAATTACAGTGATCTATTTTTGGGGTCGTATACTATTTTTGTGCGGGTAATGTTATTGTTTTTTTGGAGGCTAATGTGGTGTTTTCCTTCTGATTAGGACAAGCCTGAGCCACCACCAGAGGGTCGCTTGCCCGATGCCACTAAGGGTCAGTAGTCTAAATTTGTATTGTCAAGAAATGTTTGTGATTGATAGTGTTTGTTTTGCTTAGGGTTTCGTTCCTGATTGTTGCAGGTTCTGACCATTTGAGAGATGTGTTTGGCAAAGCTATGGGGCTTACTGACCAAGATATCGTTGCTCTATCTGGGGGTCACACTATTGTATGTTATGATTTTGAATTTGTTGTTTTAGCCACATTGCAAAATTATGCTGCTATTATATTGAGAAAAAATGTCACATCTAAACTTTTGTACCACTACTGGTGTAATTTTGCCAAATGTATTTTGTAGGGAGCTGCACACAAGGAGCGTTCTGGATTTGAGGGTCCCTGGACCTCTAATCCTCTTATTTTCGACAACTCATACTTCACGTGGGTATTTTCACGTATCCAGCACGGCCTTTTGAACACTCTTCTTCTTCTTTACTATTTGAAATTTCCGTTCTAATTTTTTATCTGTCCTAAATTTTTTTAGGGAGTTGTTGAGTGGTGAGAAGGAAGGTCTCCTTCAGCTACCTTCTGACAAGGCTCTTTTGTCTGACCCTGTATTCCGCCCTCTCGTTGATAAATATGCAGCGGTATGTGTATTCTCTTAATTTTTCGCATAACATTGATTTTTTGAATGTTGAACATTTAGTGATGTTTGATTTGCTAATGATTTCAGGACGAAGATGCCTTCTTTGCTGATTACGCTGAGGCTCACCAAAAGCTTTCCGAGCTTGGGTAAGTATTGATATTTCATACATTTTAATTTATAACTATGATTTTATGAAGCTTTTCTCTTAGTTTTACTTGACACGTTTTACGTCGTTAATTGGGTTCTGATTCGTGTCATGAATATGTTACCTCAGGTTTGCTGATGCCTAAGCAACGTTTAGGGGATTGTTGAAGAGGCATGGTGCCCATAATATTTCTCTAAAAAATTGTATGGTCATGGTTTTTAATGCCAATGTGGGTTCCCCAGATTTTAGATAGCTTTTGAATGTATTTTGCTGGACGTGACGATGATTGGGAAGTTGGGTTGTTGTTTTTATTTGTGGTTGATACTTTTGTTAAATAACATTGTTCAGCGATAATGATAGTGATCTTTCGGACCTAACTTCGTTCTTACCGTCTATAGCTATTGCGATTTCCTGATTAATTATTGTATTTTGTTCGTGTTGTTCATGTTATCTGCATGCCGTTCAATTGCTTGGGTAACATGTGACAATTTCCCGTAGTAACTAATTACTAAACAATTACAATCGAGCTATCAGTTTTGCATTTGTAAGTAATGCATAAAACGTGGTATGTATGGTCTTATTAAGTTCTATTGCCGATTAAGGATGCCGAGTTGTAAAGAGGATTTAATTCAAATCTTGTGTGGATTTGGATTTTAAGTGAGACGTCGTACGGAGCAAGTTGATTCTGATGTCTGAGACCAAGTTGTTGTGCTTGTAATACGGGAATTGTTATTGATCGCATCTCATTTGTTCTTAGTTTCTCGCAATGGGTTGATATATTTTTTTTATTTCAAAAATTTATTTGATGAAAATATGATTTTGTTATACAAATTAATGAAATTATGATTTTGTTATATAAATTAATGAAATTATGAATCTATTATGTGATAATTTCTGTATTCTTTTTAAAATAATAAAATTATGAATTTATTGTATATTTTTTTATAATGATAAAATTATGATTTTGTTATTTTTTATTTTTGTATCCCTTGGTAAAATTGAATTGTGATTTTGTTTTGAATTTTTTTTTTCAATATAATATAATCATGATTATATTGAGGTAAAGAAAAAAAATAATGAAATCATTATTGAAAACAAAATTTTTGTAGCGGTTTTTAAAATAAAAAAAGCAAATAGTAAAATTATGATTTTATTAGGTCAAAATATATAATGGAATCGAGATTTTGTTATTTTTTTTTTCAAAAGAATAAATGAAATTCTTATTCCATTGAAGAAATAGCGGACAGAAGTCGGGAAGGGAGAAGGATTGGGGTTTGTGTGCAAAGAAGGGGAGGAGAAGTGGAGGGTGCCAGGAAAGGTGGGGGGCTCGGGTAGAGAGAAGGAAGAGGGAGGGGTGAAAATTTTGAACTAGAGGGTAGAAGAGTCTTTTCATTAGGTGACAGGTGCCAATACCAAAAGTTGTACACTCCATTGTAATATTTACATGTCTTGTTTCATGAATATATATTTTGGCTGGTATTAATTTAGTGTTATGAAATATTGCTCACATCGTTTGATTTTATGGCTCAAAGAATACACTAATGATCGACGGCTATTTAGCCTATAATTACTTCCAGAACTTAAAACAATACATTCAGTTGATACCTCAACAACTAAGAGGACAATTCATTCAGTAGATAATCAAATGTTAATAAATTATTTTACAAATATACTTCTTGTTACTTAAAAAATAAATATTTTACACATTTTTAATATAATAAATAATTCCCCTTTAAATATATATTTTTTACTTTATAATAGCTTTAGAGTTGGTTAACGAAATGGTTTTCATAAATATTCACAAATTCTTGTTGGTCTTTCATGTGTTAATTTTCATGCAAAAATATTCACAAATCCTTTGATAAATACTTAAAAAACTTGAAAACACAATACATTCAGTTGATACTTCAACAACTAAAAGGACAATTTATTCAGTAGATAATCAAATGTTATATTTTTCGAAAGTACCCATCTCTGGGTGCTATGATTCCATTTTTTTTATCATTTTTATTTTCATACTTTTTCTAATATTTAATTCATTTTTTTCATTTTTATTTTCGTAAATTTTCTAATGTTTAATACAAAATAATTTCGAAATATGTATACAATAAAATTGACTATTAGTTTAAACGTGTTAAATTCTGAAAATCAACTAAATCTTGTGGTCTTCATAATTCTAATAAAGATATTTTTTAACTAAAGTTTAGTCCTTCAATTTAATCTGTATGCAATTTATAATAGCTTTAGAGTTTGTTAACGAAACGGGTTTCATAAATATTCTCAAAATCTTGTTGGTCTTTACTTTAGTTTTTTAAGCAATGTTGGTCTTTATTTGTAAATTTCACACAAAAATACATAGACATTAACTTTTACATGATCATATTTTATGACAAGTTAAATGAACAAATTACACTAAGGTTGGTTGATGATATAAATACTACTTTATTTACATAAATACTTTTTGTTACTTAAAAAAATAAATATTTTCATATTTTTAATATAATAAATACATTCTCTTTTAATATTTTGTTTACCTTATAATAGCTTTAGAGTTAGTTAACGAACGGTTTTCATAAATATTCAAAAAATCTTGATGGTCTTTATTTGTTAATTTTTATACAAAAAGATATAGACATTAACTTTTACATGATCATATTTTATGACAATTTCGTAAAAAAAAAAAGAAAATTAGACTAAACACTCCTAAGGTTGGTTAACGAAATAAATACTAGATTATTTAAATAAATACTTTATATATATATATATATATATATATATATATATATATATATATATATATATATATATACCTTAGTTTTATTGTCTTTTCTCATCTACGAGATTTACTGCTACAGTATCATCCAACTAAAATTTTAATTGTTGTATTTCTAAGAATATGATTCAAACACATACGGTTCAGTTTAAAGTTGCTATATAAAATATTTGATATTCAAAATAAAATTATTGTACAAACATCCAAATCCATGAAATCAGCATACAGATTCCCCTACGCAAAACGTTCCTACTTCCCCATCAGGCTCTCATACCAAAGCATAGCAGAATGTTGGACGGACATAAAGGAGTAGGAACCACAGATAATAACAGAATGATATGCAAGTTCTTGTTGTTCTTTATTTGTTAATTTTCATACAAAAAGATACATACAATCACTCCCAAAAAAAGCGAATTTCTGACGAAAATCTCAAAAATTCGTCAGTAATTTAAAATTTCATACGGACCAAAATCCATCGAAAAAATAGTCGTAGAAAATTTTAACTGACGAATTTTTGTTGTTCGTTAGAAATTTCCGACAGAAATATCCGGTTGGACTCTTTCCGTCATAAATATCATTTTATAAAGAATCATTTATTTTATTTGTTTTTCATTTTTATTATTTAACATCAATAATTTTGCAATTATTTTTTGTATTTATATTATTTAACGCCAAAATTTTAATTAATGCATACATGTAATTAATGGAATACTCAAATTTATAAATCCAAAACAAATAGTAAAATATATCATTAAGTTAAATTGAAAATAAATGCAAAAGAAAAACACAATGTAATATGTCAATAACAATTTTATGATGTTAAGTCAGTAATCAAAATATTCATTGGGAGCGTGTCTCTGTTGGTCATCATCTTGTTGTTGGTCATCTGCCTGCTCATTGTCTTCTTGTTGTTGGTTTTGATGTTGCTAGTGAGGTTGTTGATGTTGATGAATAATGTTATGCACTTCAAGAGGTAACTGACTGAAATACATGCATCTCGTCCTTTGATTGACGAAGCTCCTCCCTCAGTCGCTTAATCTCTATGGCATCTTGGGTGCGACTGGAAGATCCTTGCATATGTTGTATGAAGTTGTCATCTCCACATTTATAAGTATGAGCAAGGTCTCCAGTAGCGTAAACGCGTCCCTTACGCTTTGGTCTCGCAATTGCAATCCAACATTGACTCCTAAATTTTTGTTCTTCATCAGGGTCTAAAGGAGTGAATTGTGATTCACCAACACTTATGCAACATGAGATCTAGCTTGAGATAGTCTAACCTCAAATTCTTTCTGTCATTTATAAACAATTATTATTTCATAAATATAATAAACATTTTGAAGAATAAAAAAATATGCAAGATAATGGTCTCACATGTATCTGCATAGATCTATCATCGATAAATTGACCAGTATCTTTTTGTAAATGAATTTGCATGCACATCGACCAAACTCTTCTGACTATTAACAAACATTATAAAATAAACATTAAGTGGTAAATGAATTGAAAATCAAAAGTAAAAAAAAAAAGTCAAAAGAAGATTGAGATGGCATACGTTACTATTGATATCTTGAAGATGACATATATTAATATTGATATCTCAAATCGTATTTAGAGATTGATCGTTAACTTTCATTCCTTTACCAAGTGATGAAATTTGTAACATATATTTATTAATAAAAAAAAGGAAAAAGAAAATGATTAAGACAATGATTCAACTTATGTCTACTAATTTGTTTTTTTTTTTTTTTATCAAAATTGCATAATAAACATATAATCTGCTTAGTTAATTATTCATTAAATATATTTATTAAACAATAATATTTTATGAAAAAAACAGTCTTTCCACGCCAGTTGAAACAAAATAATAGAAAAGTAAAAATTTCTACAGCATATCTTGAAACTTAAACTGCATGTAAAACTTATAAGATAATTAACTGAACTAAATATGTTTATAGTCTATGGCTATGTTTAAACAATTAATACGACGAATTTGCTATCCTGACATGTCCTTTATAATTCGGGCTTGGTTTGTATCAAATCATTGCAATCAACCAAACTAGGCAATTTGTATGTTAGGGTTACGGCCCACGATAAACAATTTTCATTTTATTATGTATAATTATAAGTTAAATTACTTAGTTCATCCTAAAATTATATTAAAAAAATTTAAGCATCTCGTTAAACTAATATTTTTTAATTTAATTCCTAAACTAGAAAAACATGTCCTTAAGATTAGTTTATGATAACTTGAAACCACTAAAATGATAATTTATACTAGCAGTTTAAAAATCTGGCAGACTCGATTAAAATAGTAAAAATGACTTGTTTGTTAAATATAACCTTTATGTATAGAGTAAAACCAATAAAGTTTACACTATAATCACGATCAAAATAATAATTAAACTAATAAAGAAATTAAACAAACTAGGAACTCAACCGCATACACATACAAATTTAATGGGCACAGAAGAACGAGGTAAGTGTTGATACTTGGTACACTATTGTCCGTGTAGCAAACTTCAATTACGGGTGACAAATAAGCCTTTCAAAGTCTCCGATCATGTATAAAGTAAGTGGAATGTAATTTGAAAAATAATAACAAAAATATCAAACTGGAACAGAGGACCAAAAGAGCTAACATTTTCAAAGTGTTTAATCAAAATTATTACTAGGCTATTTCTTGATTCAATCTTAAGACATTATATGTTATTCTTCAACATACACGTTAGTACTATTTTATATGACAAAAAAAAAATACCCTAACTGAAACACACACAGACACTAATATGCTTCTTCAAATTAAAAAAAGAAGGAGATAAATAGATATTTATCTTGGATTGGACCTACTAGTTCCACAAAGGTTGTTCCAGCCAATAATATCCGAGAAACAAAAAATTAGAAAAATAATAATAATAATTACAAAATTGTCCAACAAACTAAAATTGCCATTTGCCAATGTCTATGATAAGAAATAAGAATGATATCATACACAACATACATAGAATGACAAAAGAAGTACTAATGTAGACGAAGGGATGCTAGAAACAATTCTTTACCAAACAAACATCAGCCACATAAACAATTACTTCAGGCATGGCATGCTCATTCAGTCATTCAAGCACTGAAAGTGATCAGCCAACAAAAACACATAACAGAAAATAGGAATATAAAACTCACTTGACCCTTAGGTAGCTGGAGTATAGCTATGGGACTCATGCACTTGTTTTCCTTTATACAAAAATTCAAAGGTTAGATACTCAACAATTGGCATAACACAATCAAAGTTAAATAAGCTGTGAAACGCAATCTCACTTCTCTTCTGCAACAACCAAGCAGAACTAGATTGGAACCAATCTCAGATTACTTAGAGGCCTTTAGTGTTGGACTGAATTTGAGTTTCAATGTGGTGGGCAACTTAACATGGATACAGCATACGTAAGCACAAGATGTTAGAATTTATGTCTCATGTGAGAGGCATGTGACTTATGTAGGGACTAATAAGTAAATAATTAACGATTAAGGACTAAATTGTAATTGGGCTTAATAGGAGAAGTTTCTAGGGTTGACTGCTACTTGATGGGAGTAGTGGTTATAAAAGGGGCTTAATACCCACTAACGTAAAATAAGGTCCCCTTCCTGACCAGAAAAGTGTTCTCTCTCACTCATAGCCATCACTAACGGAGAGAGGCAGAAAAGAAAGGCCAAAGGAAGTGAAATCTTATTTCTCTCATTTTCCAAGGAGATCAAAGTGCACCAGAGAGAAGTTCCTATGGAGAAAGGTACAAGTCTTCCTATGGAGAAAGGTACACATCATTATCTATTGTTGTTTATTGATTGTTTGTGAGAACCATAGGTTTCAAGATCCTATTGTTTCCTATCATTGATAGTCTAGGAAACCCCTTAAGAATTTTTACATGTGATATCAGAGCATGTGTTATGAAATTTATGATTCTCCAAGAATGATTTAATTTCTCTTAATTATGCATGAACCCTAATTATGAAATTTAGGGATAATTTAATTTATCTCAATTATGTATGAACCCTAATTATGAAATTTAGGGATAATTTAATTTCTCCCAATTATGCATAAATCCTAATTATGAAATTTAGGAATTTTATTTTCCGCTGCATGTATTGTTTTATTGGTAATATTTTATTATTGTTGAATACCAATTTTTGGAGAAAGTATAAATATTATGTAAATTTGGAGAAAACTATTGTGGCTGCCACTATCTATTTATAATGGAAAAAGAAAGCGTGAGTTGCAATTCCAATTCATGGAAAAAGAAAGCTGTGAGTTGCCACTATCTATTTAGTAAGTGAAGGAATTTTGAAAAGTTGCGCGCTGCGTAGGTATGTTTGTTCCTATAAGAAATTTTGAAAATTGCTATTTGCAACCTTATGTTTGCTATTTTCAATCCCACTTATTTTTATTTTTTATTTTTTTTCTTTCGAAAAAGTTATTGTTGAACGTGATTAAAGGATTGAAAGTTTATGTTCTGCAATTAAATTAATGTGAATATTTTACAATTATTGGTAACAGTAAATATATGTATATGCTACATAGCTTGAACGTGTTTGAATGTAAAAACACAAATAAATGCAAATATTATTTTATGGTCTGGAATGAAATTAATAGAATGACTATGAATTGTTAATAGCAATAAGTATGTGCAGGCCATATATATTTGGTTGGAATTAAATGTATGTTGAATTTGTTAGTCACCAAAGTGGCCAAATTTGTAAGGTTATTTAATTTCAAATTAATGATTATTTCAATTATACTTGGTTGGAATTAAATGTATGTTGAATTTGTTAGTCACCAAAGTGGCCAAATTTGTAAGGTTATTTAATTCCAAAATTAATGATTATTTTGATTACTCATAGAATAATGGATGCTAAATTATATGGTTATTGGTTTATGGGTAATTGAAATTCATTGTTATAAGGCATTTATGGATCGCCCAAAGGCTGATTAGTTGTTCTTATAATTAGTGAATATAATTGTAGGCGATTTGTGTGTATCATTAGTTTTATTTATATGCCCAAAGGAAATAGATACTACTAATTGGTGCATATTTAATTGCCAAATAATGTTAAAATTTTATTAGCATCATTATGTTTGTATGTTGTGTGTTGATGTATCACCCAAAGGAGAACATCAATATACATTGACTGTTATCTGAATGAATTATATGTATGACATGTATTTTATGTCTCAAAACACTTATGTGAATTTTATTATGTAATACATGTTTTGAATTCATTGGATTCTTATGTATCATCTGAGCCAATTTTAATGGGCTTAACTTCTCTGACAGAAATGAGCAAGTTCAATTTCACCTTAGTGTTTTGGATCATGATCTTGCTATGTTGGAAGAGAAGTTTGTTACTATTATTGATGTTAGTAGCAGTGAAGAGAAAGTTCATTATAAAACTTGGGAAAGATCTAACAGACTCAGCCTAATGTTGAGAAAGTATTAAGACAACTCTCCCTAAAATCGAAAGTGCTAAAAAATTTATGGGATTAGTAGGAGAGTATTCTCAAACAGCTGATAAGTCTGTTGTTGGGACATTAATGAGTACATTGACCACCATGAAGTTTAATGGTTCACGTACTATGTATGAACATGTCATTGAGATGACAAACATTGCAGCAAGACTTAAGACCTTGGGAATATAATGGCTGTGAATGAGAACTTTCTTGTTCAGTTTATTCTAAACTCATTACCGTCTGAGTTTGGCCCGTTCTAAATGAACTATAATACCATGAAAGATAAATGGAATGTGCATGAATTGCACAGTATGTTAGTTCAGAAAGAAACGAGGCTTAAGAATCAAGGAAGTCACTTAGTCCATTATGTTAGCCATCAAGGGAATCAAGGAGCTTGAAAAGAAATTTATGAAGAAGCATGATAAAGGCAAAGGGTCATTAAAGAATAATGACGACTCTTTGCAAATCCAGAAGAAAGGTATCAAAGGGCAATAATTGTCAATTTTGTGAAATTAAGACATTTCCAAAAGGATTGTCTAAAATGTAAGTCTTGGTTCGAAAAGAATGGTGAGCTTAATACTCATGTATGTTTTAAATCAAACTTAACTGTAGTTTCCCATGATACATGATGGATTAATTCTGGATGTATGACTCATGTTTCTAACATTATGCAGAGATTCCTTACAATCCAAACCATAAGCTCAAATGAGAAGTTCATTTTCATAGGGAATGAAGTGAAAGCTCTAGTGGAAATAGTTGAAACTTATTATTTAAAACGCAACACTGGACATCGTTTAGATTTACTGGAAACTCCTTATGTACCTAGTTTATCTAGGAATTTAGTTTCATTATCTAAACTTGAAGTTACTGCATACTCTTTTAATTTTGGTAATGGATGTTTCAATTTATTTAAGCATAATCATCTCATTGGTACTGGTATTCTTGTGATGGTTTATATAAATTGGAAATAGACAGTTTGTATGCTGAAACTGTTTTAACTCTGCATCATAATGTTGGCACTAAACATAGTTTAGTGAATGAACGATATGCTTTCTTGTGGCATAAACGTTTAGGTCACATTTCTAGAGAAAGGATGGAAAGATTAATAAAGAATGAAATTCTTCCTTATCTAGATTTTACGGATCTAAATATTTGTGTGGGTTGTATTAAGGGAAAACAAGCAAAACATACAAAGAAAAGAGCTACAAGAAGCACTCAGCTTCTTGAAATTGTGCATACTGATATTTGTGAACCTTTTGATATTAGTTCTTTCGGAAAGAAAAGATACTTTATCACCATTATTGATAATTATTCACATTATGGTTATGTCTACTTACTGCCTGAGATTTCTCAGGCAATGAATGCCATAGAAATTTACTAGAATGAAGTAAAAAGGCAATTAGACAGAAATGTGAAAATTATTAGATATGATAGAGGTGATGAGTATTACGGAAGATATGATGAAACTGGGCAACACCCAGGTCCATTTGCTAAGCTTGTTCAGAAACGTGCATTTGTGTGCAATACACAATTCTCGGTACACCACAACAAAATGGTGTATCAGAAAAACGGAATAGAACTTTAATGGATATGGTTAGGAGTATGTTAATCAATTAGACTTTATCCATATCCTTGTGGATGTATACCTTGAAAACTGCCATGTAGTTGTTGAACAGGGTTCCTAGTAAGGTAGTTCCAAAGACACCTTTTGAGCTGTAGACAAATAGGATACCTAGTATAAGGCACCTGCATGTTTGGGGTTGCCAGGCAAAAATAAGGATTTATAATCCGCAAGAAAGAAAATTGGATGCAAGAACAATCAGTGGATATTTAATTGGTTATCCAGAAAAGTTAAAAGGATATATGTTTTATTGTTCTAATCATAGTATGAGAATTGTCAAAACTGGAAATGCAAGGTTCATTGGAAATGATGAAATCAGTGGGAGTACAGTTCCACGAGAAATGGAAATTAAAGAAGTTAGAGTGTAAGTCCTTTTAGCATATGCCTCTAACAGTAAGGTGATTGCTCCTTCAGTTATTGCTACAAAATTAATGAAGAGGAGCAACACAATAATGAACCCATGATGCATAATGAACCTATTATGGAAGAACCACAAGAAGTAACATTAAAGAGGTCTCAAAGAGAAAGGAGACCAGCTATTTCGAATGATTATGTGGTATTCCTACATGAAACAAAAACAAACTTAAGCATTAATGATAATGATCCAGTTTTGTTTTCACAAGCTATAAGTTGTGATAATTCTGAGAAGTGGTTAAATGTCATGAAAGAAGAGATAAATTCCATGGAACATAATAGAGTTTGGGACCTTGTAGGATTACCAAAGGGTTGTAAGAGAGTTGGTTGTAAGTGGGTCTTCAAGACTAAACGTGACTCTCATGGCAACCTTGAACGTTACAAGGCTAGACTTGTTGCTAAGGAATTTACTCAGAAAGATGACATTGATTATAAAGAGACATTTTACCGGTCTCACAAAATGATTCTTTCAGGATTATTATGGCATTAGTAGCCCATTATGACTTGGAGCTACATCAGATGGATGTGAAAACTGCCTTTCTTAATGGAGATTTAGAGGAGAATGTTTGTATGGACCAACCAATGGGGTTCTCAGTTGAAGGAAAGGAACACATAGTGTGCAAACTAAAGAAATCAATATACAGTCTTAAAGTAACCTTCCCACCAATGGTATTTGAGGTTTAATGATGTCATTGTTTCCTTTAAATTTAAGGCAAATACTGTCTATCAGTGTATGTATCTGAAGGTCAGTGGGAGTAAGGTTATTTTTCTAATTCTGTATATTGGTGATATCTTGCTTGCAACTAACGATCTTGGTCTTCTTCATAAGACTAAGAAATTTCTCTCTAGAAACTTTGAAGTGAAAGATATGGGTGAGGTAAGCTATGTGATTGGGATAGAAATATTCCATAATAGATCACAAGGATTGTCAGACTTATCTCAGAAAGTATATATATCGATAAAGTACTAGAGAGATTCAAGATGGAAAGGTATTTAACATCACCTATTCTAATTTAGAAGGGAGACTAATTTAGTCTCGCAGAATGTCCTAGAAATGATATGGAACGAAAATAAATGAAAGCTATTTTGTATGCATCAGTTGTTGTTGCATCTGAAAGCTGAATTTGTAGTATATTTTGAGGCTACAGTTCAGATTAATTGGTCGCGAAACTTTATTTCAGGGCTTGGAATTGTCGACAGTATTGCTAGGCCGCTGAAAATGTATTGTGATAACTCCGCAACAATATTTTTTTGTAAGAACGACAAGTACTCTAAGGGTGCTAAGCATATAAAATTGAGGTACTTTGTCGTGAAGGAAGGAGTTCAGAAACAAAGAGTGTCAATAGAACATATTAGCACAAACCTTATGATAGTTGACCCTTTGAATAAGAGATTATTTCCCAAGACATTATAGAACATGTTGAAAGTATGGACATTATTGTTATTGATGATCATTAAGTGTAATTTACCTTATGTAATTTTGCTGACACTCTGAGCTCAATTATGATATGTTTCTGATTACCTGTTCTTTATGTTTGCATGCATGTTTGTGTTAGAGTAATGTTAACAGGTTTTGTCTTGAATGAAGACATTATGTTGGACCAATTATGTACTCCTAACTAATGGTCACATTAAGGAGAAGACTAATTTGTAGTACATGGAAGGGACTATGTCGATTAGATGATGTACAACCGCCATGACTCAAATTGGTTCCTATTCTTAATCATGAAATTATGATGTACCCAATGTATAGAACAATTTAGTCAATTTTAATGCGCATTATGTTAGTTAATCTATTTATTTATTTAGTCCATAATTTTTATTAATGTCACATGAGCCAAGTGGGAGAATGTTAGAATTTATGTCTCATGTGAGAGGCATGTGACTTATGTAGGGACTAATAAGTAAATAATTAACGATTAAGGACTAAATTGTAATTGGACTTAATAGGAGAAGTTTCTAGGGTTGACTGCTATTTGATGGGAGTAATGGTTATCAAAGGATATTTTTGACAAAATATATATTCGTTGGAAATTTAATATTTTTTGATAAAATATAGTCTGTCGGGAGTTTTAATATTTTTGATGGATTATTTTTTAGTGAGAAATATTTCGTCGATAATAACATTTTTTCTTGTAGTGATTAAGTTTCACATGTATCTGCATAGATCTATCATCGATAAATTGACCAGTATCTTTTTGTAAATGAATTTGCATGCACATCGACCAAACTCTTCTGACTATTAACAAACATTATAAAATAAACATTAAGTGGTAAATGAATTGAAAATCAAAAGTAAAAAAAAAAAGTCAAAAGAAGATTGAGATGGCATACGTTACTATTGATATCTTGAAGATGACATATATTAATATTGATATCTCAAATCGTATTTAGAGATTGATCGTTAACTTTCATTCCTTTACCAAGTGATGAAATTTGTAACATATATTTATTAATAAAAAAAAGGAAAAAGAAAATGATTAAGACAATGATTCAACTTATGTCTACTAATTTTTTTTTTTTTTTTATCAAAATTGCATAATAAACATATAATCTGCTTAGTTAATTATTCATTAAATATATTTATTAAACAATAATATTTAATGAAAAAAACAGTCTTTCCACGCCAGTTGAAACAAAATACTAGAAAAGTAAAAATTTCTACAGCATATCTTGAAACTTAAACTGCATGTAAAACTTATAAGATAATTAACTGAACTAAATATGTTTATAGTCTATGGCTATGTTTAAACAATTAATACGACGAATTTGCTATCCTGACATGTCCTTTATAATTCGGGCTTGGTTTGTATCAAATCATTGCAATCAACCAAACTAGGCAATTTGTATGTTAGGGTTACGGCCCACGATAAACAATTTTCATTTTATTATGTATAATTATAAGTTAAATTACTTAGTTCATCCTAAAATTATATTAAAAAAATTTAAGCATCTCGTTAAACTAATATTTTTTAATTTAATTCCTAAACTAGAAAAACATGTCCTTAAGATTAGTTTATGATAACTTGAAACCACTAAAATGATAATTTATACTAGCAGTTTAAAAATCTGGCAGACTCGATTAAAATAGTAAAAATGACTTGTTTGTTAAATATAACCTTTATGTATAGAGTAAAACCAATAAAGTTTACACTATAATCACGATCAAAATAATAATTAAACTAATAAAGAAATTAAACAAACTAGGAACTCAACCGCATACACATACAAATTTAATGGGCACAGAAGAACGAGGTAAGTGTTGATACTTGGTACACTATTGTCCGTGTAGCAAACTTCAATTACGGGTGACAAATAAGCCTTTCAAAGTCTCCGATCATGTATAAAGTAAGTGGAATGTAATTTGAAAAATAATAACAAAAATATCAAACTGGAACAGAGGACCAAAAGAGCTAACATTTTCAAAGTGTTTAATCAAAATTATTACTAGGCTATTTCTTGATTCAATCTTAAGACATTATATGTTATTCTTCAACATACACGTTAGTACTATTTTATATGACAAAAAAAAAAATACCCTAACTGAAACACACACAGACACTAATATGCTTCTTCAAATTAAAAAAAGAAGGAGATAAATAGATATTTATCTTGGATTGGACCTACTAGTTCCACAAAGGTTGTTCCAGCCAATAATATCCGAGAAACCAAAAATTAGAAAAATAATAATAATAATTACAAAATTGTCCAACAAACTAAAATTGCCATTTGCCAATGTCTATGATAAGAAATAAGAATGATATCATACACAACATACATAGAATGACAAAAGAAGTACTAATGTAGACGAAGGGATGCTAGAAACAATTCTTTACCAAACAAACATCAGCCACATAATCAATTACTTCAGGCATGGCATGCTCATTCAGTCATTCAAGCACTGAAAGTGATCAGCCAACAAAAACACATAACAGAAAATAGGAATATAAAACTCACTTGACCCTTAGGTAGCTGGAGTATAGCTATGGGACTCGTGCACTTGCTTTCCTTTATACAAAAATTCAAAGGTTAGATACTCAACAATTGGCATAACACAATCAAAGTTAAATAAGCTGTGAAACGCAATCTCACTTCTCTTCTGCAACAACCAAGCAGAACTAGATTGGAACCAATCTCAGATTGCTTAGAGTCCTTTAGTGTTGGACTGAATTTGAGTTTCAATGTGGTGGGCAACTTAACATGGATACGGCATACGTAAGCACAAGAAAGAAGACATGAATCAGTACCTACCCAGAGTTGAAAAATGGAAGCAGGAAAACCACAGAAAAGATAATTTCAACTTTTCAAAGGATATTTCTGACAAAATATATATCCGTTGGAAATTTAATATTTTTAGATAAAATATAGTTTGTCGGGAGTTTTAATATTTTTGATGGATTATTTTTAGTGAGAAATATTTCGTCGATAATAACATTTTTTTCTTGTAGTGATTAAGTTTTACATAATCATATTTTATGGCAATTTCATAAAAAAATAGCAAATTACATTATTCACTTCTAAAGTTTCATTAAATTTCACAAATACCTCTAAACTTTTGTAATCATTACAGTAACTTATTTTTGTAAAGGTTGTTGGTATAATATATAAGAGAATGTCAATACAATATTTTTAAACATTAAGTAGATATTAAGGTAACATACTGGAAGAGTATCAATATAATATTTTTAAACATACAGTAGATTAGTGTATAAAGGGATAAAAAAAGTGTTTTTACGTGTAATTTGAAAAAATCTCAAAGGCATCAGTGTAATTTGCTTAAAAAAATTCTTAGCGGAGATATTATTACAAGTAGTTGTTAGTTATATAAAAAAAGTAGTAGTCAGTTAGAGATTAACAAATAAAATTCTTTATTAACCTAATCAATTAATTATTTGCAGAAATTATTATCCTCAAGAAAACAATAATTTTAGCAAAATTATTATTTTGGGTGACTGAAAGGGTCTTATAGCCTTATATTATACATAGACATGGGCATGAGTCAAAATTTGCACATATGCTAACACGCTTCTGACTCAATTATTCTGTTTTCTTCTGGCTAGCTGAGGACAATAACATCATTCTATTATGATATTTATTATTATATCTCACGTTAGTTTAAAAAATACACGAGGTGGCTTTGACGAGCATACAAATTACGTAATAATAGAGGAAAGAAAAGGTTGATGGCTGTTGAAATAATTGAACAAACGAGGTCCGTAGATCAGAGGCGGCTACGATCTGAGCCGTTGGATTAAGTTCGGAACGCGTCACACGTGTGAGCGTGTGGTTCGTTTCGTTAATTTTTCTTCCCCTGGCGCGTTTTCGCACCTTCTTCGTGGCACCTGCTCCGAAAGTGTGAAGACTCATCAACGTGTTAGTGCTTACCCGGCCGAGTTGACCGAGCAAAATAAAAATCACTCACACGTACGAACGTACACACGCACTGACTCGGTGACTGACTCGCTCGCTCCTCGTGGACACTATTTAAATTAAAAACCTCTTCCTTTCACTCTCTCCATCCTCTTCATCTTTCTTCTTCTCGTTTTTACTTTGACGGTTTCTAGAGAGAGAAAGTTTGTTATAGAGAGAGAAAGCGCGCTGCTGCTTCTTCTGCTGCTGCTTCGACAGTGAGAAGAGAGAGAGAAGCGCTCTTCTCCGTACCGTTTCTAGAGAGAGAAACTGATGGCCGGAGTTAATCCGAACGGCGTCGCCGATTTTCCGGCGACTCCAACGCACGGCGGACAGTTCATTCAGTACAACATATTCGGAAACCTCTTCGAGGTTACGGCGAAGTACCGTCCTCCGATCATGCCTGTCGGACGCGGCGCGTATGGAATCGTTTGGTACTGCTCGTTCGTTTTCTTCGATTTATTTTGTTTTTTGAAAACGCGGTTTATTTATTTTATTGAGAAATGTTAGTTGTTAGTTAGTTGTCCACAATCTCACGGAGCTGGGAGCTGTATGCTTAGCGTCCATGTGATTTTCGAAGACGTGATTGATATAATTAAGAAATTGTGCGTTTCTCTGATTCTCGATTTTCGTTCTCGATGAATCGGATTTGATTTTGAGTGAACTGTTAATCTGTTAGCTAGTGCTGAGTGTTTATTGTTTAGCGTTGACTTTTTTTTTTATTTGTAAAATTGAGAAATCTGAATATGTTGATGTAATTTTTGAAGCTCGCTGTTGAATACCGAGACGAATGAGCTGGTGGCGGTTAAGAAGATAGCGAACGCTTTCGACAATCACATGGACGCTAAGCGTACGCTTCGTGAGATTAAGCTTCTTAGGCATTTGGATCATGAAAATGTGAGTGCTCTCCTTTAGCTAAGTTTGACTTAAAGATATTATCGTATCATATGGTACCAATGATCAATTCGTGCTTTGTTTTGGTTGGTGGAAATTTCTTTCATTACACTGTTTTGATTATGCCACGTAGTGTAACATACTTTTTCATGAATTAGTCAATTAAAATTAAGAGTCTAATATTTTTTTTATATGATTGTTAAAATAATTTTTTATAAAAATCAGCAAACATAACTTTCCAGACATTTTATGATTTATGATTGAATTATAATGTAAATTTTTTTAACAATTTCAGTGCTCTCTAAAATTAAAACCAAAATTGTTGTGAATCGTTCAACTTTTTAGAAAAGGTTGTAGCTACATAAAATGCCACTATGGCAGTAAAATACATGTGGTGAGTGGTGATACGTTTGTAGGGATTTAATAGACTCAAGTCACATCTCCCAATTGACCATGACTTCCTAATTTGTGGAACACATGATGACATGATACTGGGATTTAGTTATAAACTTTTTCTATTCAAACATTGAATTTAATTTAAACTGTAGTTAAAAGTTAGCCAAGTCCACATTAATAAAAGAGTTCACACTGTTGTCTATTTCATTGTGATTAAAATGTGTGTTTTTATAACAGGTAATTGGTTTGAGAGATGTAATTCCTCCACCCTTGCGTAGAGAGTTTAATGATGTCTACATAGCCACTGAACTCATGGATACTGATCTTCACCATATCATTCGCTCCAATCAAAATCTGTCAGAGGAGCACTCTCAAGTGAGTGCTTTCAATTTTTTTTTTAAATATATCATAATTATTATGTTTACATTTTGGATTTTTTTTGTTTTGCTGATGATTGTATGCTCTTTTACTTGCAGTACTTCTTGTACCAGATTCTTCGTGGGCTTAAGTATATACATTCTGCAAACGTAATCCATAGAGATTTAAAACCAAGCAACCTGCTGCTAAACTCAAATTGTGACTTGAAGATTATTGATTTTGGTCTTGCGAGACCAACTTTGGAAAGTGACTTCATGACAGAATATGTAGTCACAAGATGGTACAGAGCTCCCGAATTGTTGTTGAATTCCTCTGATTACACCTCTGCTATAGATGTGTGGTCTGTTGGTTGCATCTTTATGGAGCTTATGAATAAAAAGCCTCTGTTTCCGGGCAAAGACCATGTGCATCAGATGCGCTTATTGACAGAGGTGAGATTGAAAATATAAAATTAAACATTGATGTAAAAAATTGCATTAAATGCTTGATGATCATATAGTTCAAGTTAATTAATACCATGAATATAATCAATAATTTAATTATAGAAGGTAATTCTGGTTCAATGCTTAGTCTTCTTTTCTTATCCACAGCTTCTTGGCACCCCAACTGAGGCTGACCTTGGGTTAGTGAAAAATGAAGATGCAAGAAGATATATCAGACAACTTCCTCAATATCCTCGCCAACCTTTAGCTCAAGTCTTCCCCCATGTTCATCCGGCAGCCATTGATCTTGTTGATAAAATGTTGACAGTTGATCCCACCAAAAGAATTACAGGTACTTTTCCCATTCTTTTATGTTTCTGCAGCTTGATGAAGCAACATGCAGTTTCATTTTGAACAGTGATGATATCTGAAGCTTACATATGGAATAAATTTTGGCAAATTTTCATTTCTATTTTGTTTAAATATTGGCAGTTGAAGAAGCACTAGCCCATCCATACCTTGAAAAACTGCATGATGTAGCTGATGAACCAATCTGCATGGAGCCATTTTCATTTGATTTTGAGCAACAACAATTGGATGAAGAGCAAATAAAAGAGATGATCTACAGGGAAGCATTAGCACTCAATCCTGAGTATGCTTAAAGCAGAAAAACTCAAGGACTTGAAGCAGGCTTAGAAGGAAAAATAATAATTCGTTTTCAATTTTTTTAATCACTTTAAGTTCAGTTCTTACAATCACGAAAGGATCAAGTTGAATGAAAATTCAACCTTGTTGCCGATCAAACTCCCTAGGTAATTTATTCAATCTGTGTGACTAGGTAGGTGCAATTACGGCTTGATGAGTGTCCTTCTGCTGTAAAGTGCCAAGTAACGATATTAATCTCCAATTTTTTTTAACCCTGACGGGTTATTATTATTTTTATTTTCTTTTGTGACTGTTTTCTCGGGTTCATCATGTATTTTACTTAAGTTATTTGCATCGTAACTTATTGCTACCTTGATTTTAGCTATTTTCTGCTATATTATCTGTATAGTGGATTTAAATTCAGTGAGCCTTTTTTTTTTAGAAAAGTACTTCCTTTATGGTTAGAAAATTGAATGCATGATGACTTTTCATAGTTTAATGCGTGATTTATGGATTTTATATTGCGATGTTTCTGTAATAATACGAGTCAGATAAGTCAGCTTTTTAGAAAAGCACCCATTTCTTGTTGGGAAGAAATAGAAGAGATATCCGTGTTCCTTTCTCCTTTTCCAAATTATTACTTACTCTCACACCTGGTTAGTGAAGAAATGAGGTCAATTATGGTTTTCCAGAGGGGTCTAGAAGAGAGTTTAAGTCAACAAAAAAAATGCTACTTGGAATGGCTACACGAGATGTGCAAACAGAAAGGCTTAACGCTTGAGGGAATGCATTACTTGATATCTTTTCAGAATTCTTCTTTTATCTCTCATGGTCAGGATGAAAGCTTTTTATAATTCTCAATCTCGGGTTGTTTGAAAGGGTGAAGTTTTTAGGAAGCACAATAGTTTAACTTAAACGCATGTCAATATAAAAGAATTTTGCGTTATTATTATGTAATAATATGTCGTTACATTATTTAATAAGTTTAACAGTACATAAAAATATGTTTAAGTTTATTAAATATTGTAGTAACATATCATTAAATAATAATGAGTTTTACGAGCCTGTAGAAACTAAATTCTTTAACATGTGAAAATTCTTTTTCTTTTTCTTTTTTGTAAAAATGGACAAGATATCTAAATCTTTTTCCAAAAAAATTCATTAAAAAGACAAAGAAAAAAAACATAGAGAAAGGAAAGTGTGATGAAAGAACTAGAGTTTTATGGGGGCAACAAAGTATATTAGTCTCATCTTATACCTAGTGGGAAACTTCAAAAACTAGAGTTCTATAAAGTAAAAACTAGTACAAAAATATAATTTACAATTTGACAACAATCAGTTTATGATTTATTTATTTATTAAGTATCTTCAGAGTAAGACATAAATGTGGCAATGGGCAATTCTACATGCGTAGCACTTTGCTCCGTACAACGTCTTCAAACTTCTGAAGCTGAAGGGTTGTTTCAAGCAAAGAAAAAATGGTTAGTGATTAATAAAGATTAAATCCCAGTTTTATATCATTATGGACTGGAATGCTGGATATTGTGTTTGGTACAATCAAAGGGTCCAATCGATTGATTCTTACGTCTCACCTGCAAACCAAAATGAAACATATAAATTAAATACTCGCAAATCACAATAATATACCATCAAAATACAAAGCATAGAGATAAAGAGACAACAAACGAAATAGGGGAAGTAACAGTAACAATGCAACTTCTTAAGATGTTCAACTAGAAAAGATTATAGTTAGCAATAAAGAATGAAGCGAATCTGAGTTGATTATCATGACATTAAAGCCAACCAAGAAATTGGGGTGATTTTGATGTTACATTGGTGTAAAGCTAAGGAAAAGGCATTATAAAGGAATAAGGATGCGAACAACTCCACGAACTTTCTTGTCATCCTAATTCTAATGGGTTAAATGATCACAGGAATACCAATATCAAATGCTGTTCTCATGCAAATTACATCTTTTGAAGTTAAGAAGCATTGAGTTCTGTAGAGATGATTACGGGAAAAAAGAGATTGCAAAATATCCCATTTTAATAGAGCAGGCAGAGGCTGTCCCCTGCCACCATTGAAGAGGATAAAATCAGTATAGAGAATATTCCCATTCTGGTCCAGGGAACATCTACAATAAACGATGTTTGTCCCCTCTGTTTATTTTTCATATTTTCTGAAACAACAAAAGACATGATGCACCATTTAGAATCACAGGCACTGTAGCAGTGGAAGTGGATGGCTTGCTTTATGCTTGGTTTTTTTTTTTATAAGTTCTTTTAGGTTGTGCTGTTTGTAGAAAATAAAGCTCACGTTAGATTTTTCGTGTGACCTCGTTAGGTCAAAACTTCTGCGTCGCATCTTTCCATGAATGTTTACAAATATTGACGGGGTTTTCAATATTTAAACCGTGAAAAGAGAGATACTGATCTAAACACAATTCAGATGAGAGAATCCCTAGGCATGGTGTCATCTTATACTTTAGTGGAGATACAAAGTTGACCTGGTGATAAAGGATGAAGGGAAGAAAAAATAGGTTGACTTCGAGTCTTTTCGCTAACAAAAACTACCAAATTATTAACATCTAACATTTGCTGATAAAATAATAATAAAAAATCTTATACTTCAGTATCCAATTTAAGGAAGAAAAAAAAGTCAACTGTTCACGCTAGAGCTTTGTGCTTATAATTTGAATCAGAATTAGATACTGAAGAATGAACCTACCGGGGACCAAGGACCTGGTTCTTGCTGAGGCTTGTCAGGAGGAGAATTTTGTACAGCACCGCTTTTCATCGTTAAAATCTCCTGTAAACACGAGGTGTAAGATGAATCTAAACATCGAAAAATAATCTACCACATGTCAAAGAACTAATGGTCTATATATGATATTGTGCAGCTAAATCTAACAAAAAAATTTGATTCAACTTCCATATGCAATACAAACAATTTGACTAAGTTTTTATTTTTTAATGTAAATTTGACTAAGTTAACATTAAACAAAAGATACTAAAAAGGTAATATTGAAAAAAAAGGATTAATGTTTAAAGCCCAAAAAAAAGCAACGTAAGAATTAAAAATAGGAAAACAACACTTAAGTGGCATGAAACACCACGCCATGCAAAAACTTATTAATCAGTCATAAAATATGCAGGTGCAGTCAAGAAATCTTAGTCACCTCTCCCGCAGCTTCAATTGCAGCTAACCATTCATCCGAAAACGGAGCAGCATTTGGTGGAGGCTTCACTGTAGGAACTTCTTGCTTGCATTTAGTTACAGAATCCTCCCTGCCATTCAAAAAATTAATAAAATATCACTCAATTTGTCAAGTGGAAGGATTCCAAGGCGTAATTGATCAAATATCATCAAGAACTAAGATACTCACAAACGAATTATTTTGCTGCTGTCTTCTGCAGAATTAATATTGCCATTTGACTGGTGCTGCATGTCGGTATGTGGAAACTCATCTTTCTCAAAGATATCAGTTTCAGCTTCATCTAAAAAAATTGTACTGTTCAATGAACTAACTTCACAGACCTGTGGGGTTCTTGTGTTGAAGGTTGTTAGATCATCTAAAGCTGGTAAGTTTGAACTTTCACTCAAAGAACAATGCTCCTCTGATTTCCAAGTTACTACGTCCGTAACAGAGTCTTTGTTCACTTCTATAGAAGAATTGCATTTAGAAGATACAACGTTGTCAATGAGTTGAACTTCAACTAATGGCAATATGTCTGAAGAACCTTTTTTCACGTCATCCATTTGCAAAAACTCTTCTCTTTCATCCACGTCAAGATTTCCATCTTTGTTTTCAGGCATAGCCTGAATATGATGATTGGAAGCATTGTGCTCACTTGAATGGATATCAGATCCTTCTAATGCACCCTCAGATAAATTTGTTTTCTTGAATTCTTCAGAAGAGACAAAATTTGTGGGAGGCCAATCACCATCTAAGTGCAGTAAGTCATCAACATTCTGGGAATCTTTGAGTTGAACTTCAACTATTGGCAATATGTCTGAAGAACCTTTTTTTGCATCATAAATTTGCAAAAGCTCTGCTGTTTCATCCACATCAAGATTTCCTTCTTTGTTTTTAGGCATAGCTTGAATATGATGATTGGAAGCATTGTGCTCACTTGTATGGGTATCACATCCTTCTAATGCACCCTCAGATAAACTTGTTTTCTTGATTTCTTGAGAAGAAGCAATAAGTATGTTATCAGCATTCTGGGAATCTACACCAACAACAGCACCAAGCCTTTGAAAATCAGAAAGATGAGAATCTTCATTTATATCATTGTTATCAGCCAATGGAAATTTATCATCAGTAACAAGACTGTGTTTACTGCTGCAGTGGTATGCCACTGGATTTTCAGTAAATGACTGCACTTGTGCATTTTCCAGATGTGATTCCTCAGTCTCTCTGTTGGTGTGATCAAATTCTTGTACTAATGGAGTCAATATTGTATGTTGTAAATGGCCAGAGGGATTTTCAGCTCCACTACCAATAGAACCTTTGGCGTTTGAAACGAAATCTGCAGATACTTCAGAAAAATCACTCTGATCAACCAAGTGATCATGACTTAGCACTAAACTCTCATCTTCACAAAGCATTTCATTAGCTACAGAATATGTAATCATGCTAGTTTGTTGCTCAAAGTTTCCAGTGACACCACATTGACCATCATAGTGCATTGAAGCATCCCTAGAAGAACCATCATCTCTAAGCTCCAACTCAGAAATGGTACAGCAGTTATTAGTTGATATATCATTTTCTGTGGAATCAAAATCTGCTTTCACCATTGGAGATAGTTGGGCTGTAAACTGGAGATCTCCTACATCATTCTCATGACAAGGTTGGCTTTCTTGAGAAACATTGTTTACCTTTGTGTCACAAGCAGTTGCAGAAACAGTATCCGGCCAATCTCCATGGGGGGAATTTTGATTCAACTTCTACATGCAACAGAAACAATTTGACTAACATTCAACAAAAATATACCAAAAAATTAATTATTAAAATTTTAAATTCAATTTTCAGCTTCATCTGAATTTTTTTTAGTTTTCAATGGACTAACTTAACAGACCTGTGGGATTCCTGTGTTGAAGGTTAAATTATCTGAAGCCGGGAAGTTTGAACTTTGACTCAAAGAACAATCCTCCTCAGATTTCCAAGCAACTATGTCTGTAAAAGAATCTTTGCTCACTTCTATAGAAGAATTGCATTCAGAAGATATCACGTTGTCATTGAGTTGAGCTTCAACTAATGGCAATATGTCAGAAGAACCTTCTTTTGAATCATCAATTCGTAAAAGCTCTTCCCTTTCATCCACATCAATATTTCCATCTTTAATTTCAGGCATAGCCTGAATATGATAATTAGAAGCATTGCGCTCACTTGTATGGATATCACATCCTTCTAATGCACTCTCAGATAAATTTGTTTTCTTGATTTCTTCAGAAGAAGCAGTATTTGTGGGCAGCCAGTCACCATCCAACAGTACTGATAACTGAGCTGGTAGTGTATGTTGTAAACAGCCAGAGGATTTTCCAGCAACAGTACTTATAGAATCTTTGGTGTTTGAAATGAAATCTGCAGATAATTCTTCAGAAAATTCACTTTGATCAAGCAAGTGACCATGATTTAGTACTAAACTCTCACCTTCACAAAGCATTTCGCTTGCTTTAGAATATATATTCTTATTAATTTGTTGCTCAAAGTTTCCAGGGACATCAATCGGAACATCATAGTGCATTGAAACATCCCTAGAAGAATCCTCATCTCCAAGCTGCAACTCAGAAATCATACGGCAGCTATTGGTTGACATTTCATTTTTACTCGGATCAAAATCAACTTTTACCACTGGACATAGTTGGGATGTAAAATGGAGAATCTCTACATTATTCTCTTGAAAAGGTCTGCTTTCCCAAGAAACATTGCTTACCACAGTGTTGCAAGCAGGTGCAGAAAGAGCCACACAATCTTCACTTAAACTATCCAATTCAAATGCTTGAGAACTATCATGCATTGCCTTTGAGTCAATAACCTTCTCACATCCTTCCAACTCTGGTCTTGTCTGAATGAAACCTGATTGATCATCTACTGGAAACTGGCAGTCTTCAATTTCAGCTATTTTTGGTTCAGTTTCAGCCGGACCATTGATTTCTGGTATAGACTTCTGAGGAGAACCCTTGGAAGATAAGGTTGTCATATGGACTAGTTGACAACTATTTACATGAGATTCGTCTTCTTTTGATGAACTAATTTCTCCTACAATACCAGCACTTGTAGTCTTGAGTTGTTCCCCTTGTAGCTGCTGATTAACTGCCTCTAAATTACTTTCAGTGCTTTCATTGCAATCAACTGAGAGATTCGCATTCAATAAATGCACTTGTGCATCTCCTCCACTTGTAACAAAATCAGCAGCATCACCATTTACCTGTTCAGTATTCTTAAAGGGGATTTCTTGTATAGATCCTCCCAAAACAGTTTCACTCAAATCAACAAGACTAGAATTTAAAAATGCAGTCTTAACACTATTGTATTCCTTGAACTCTTCAGAGAGTCTACTACCCTTAAAAGAAGTACCATGCTTTGCCTGTAGCACCAAACTTTCATTGGAAGTAAGAACATCACAAGCGAACAGTTTGATTTGTTCATCTTCATCTTGTCCCATGGCATTATGCACAGTATTTGAAATACTACCTGTCATTATGGAATTTCTCAGCATGCCATGATGGTCCATAGACTGTGGTTCCTGAAACACAGATTGATACTTGTTTGACAAAACGTCAGGGTGACCAGCCTCTTTCTCTGACTGCTCTTGAGTTTGACTCACTGAAAGAAGCTTCTTTTCATGTCTAGGGAATATCACATTCTCCATGCTAGAGGCATTCTCACTTCTATGTAGTTCTCCTTGTTCCTTAGGTTTTATGTTGACATGTTCAAGATTGTTTTCAACCTTTTCTTGCTTGCTTATTTTTTCAGAACCCATAGAATTATGTTCCACCTCTACACCAGCCATCTGCTTATTATCCACTTGCATCCTTGATTCTGACTTTACATCTAAAAGGGTTAATTCCTCAGTGCAATTCTTTGCTGCACCTTTGACAATTTGAGACCTTATTCCAGGTGCATGCGGTAGTCTTGCCTCATTAACAGAATTTGTTTCTAAATTCTGTAATTGAGGAATGTTACTCCTAGCAGGTTTGCAAGGTTTAGAACTTTTCTGTAATTGGCTATGTGAACTGGAAGTTTTTGCCTGAAAAAGCAGTAATAAGCATGAATATGAGCATTATTTTACTGATACATGCACCTAAATATGAAATATGGACCAACTAAAACAAACATACCAGAGAAAAGAATCCCAATGAGGGAGATGGCATCCGTAGGCCTGAAAATTTTGTTGTTTGAAGCTGTGTCTGTTGCCTTTTCTCACTGATGTCAGAAACACCTTGTGAAAGACAAGCTTCTGACACCTTATTTGCTTCAGTTCCTGATTGATGCATTCTAGATGGTGGATGTGTTTCTGAAACTGAGTTATCCTGTGCAGTCAAGCAGTTTCAAGAGATGAATCATATGCCTAATAGTTAAATAAAAGGAATTAAAAACTGGATGGAGCAAGTGATGAATGTTAAAAAATTACAGACTCTTGAGTTCCTTACCAAATGTTTCCCAGCCTGCTGGGTAAGTGTTCTAGTAACTGAACATTTACCAGCCAGACCAACTTTTGGGTTACTTGGGACAGTTTTAGGATTTTTGGAAGGGCCTTTTACTCCAGTATGCTTCTGAAGATTAGTGGCTGTAGAAGAGAAACAAAATTAACAAAATATAACCAATAAAATCATCTCCTGTTAAGGTTAGAAGTTGATGTTTGGTTACTCAAGAGAAACCTGTATTTGTGAAGTTCATTGAGATTACAAACCTCAATCAAAATTAAATTTGTTATATGATCCATTTTTACATTGTATTATGCAAGAGTACAATAAAAGGTACTTGAAATTATATCTCTTGATTCTCTCCTATTCAGTCTTGTCAAAGTAAAAAAAAAACTTCATACCCCATTGCCCAGAGGCTCTTCGCTATGCGAAGGTATGGGGGAGGGATATTGTACGCAGCCTTACCCTTGCATATGCAAAGAGGCTGTTTCCGGATTCGAACCCATGACCAACAAGTCACCAAGGCACAACTTTCCAAGGATAAAAAAAAGAAACAAACACAAGTTGCAGAACAAACCAGGACGAGCATTCTGATTTCTCTTCAAGGAACCTGTGGTCAACATTCCACTCCTGGCAGTTGTTGCACTTGCAGAAACATCTGATTTCGGACCAGGTATCCTAGTCACTTTCAATTCTTTACTTGGAGCTTTTACTGTGTCAGTTTTTTTTAGTTTGCAAAGGGGTTAAGGTAAACTCTTCCACTATTCAACAGATAAAGAAACACAAGACAACATAATCCAGTAGCACAGGCACAATGTAAGACACTTCACTTAATATCTATCCTAAACAAGCAATGGGAAGGATATGAGGATGAAGCTACTGGCACCCGTGGAGGACAAGCATTGCGTTTGGATCTGTTGCCAACTGAGTCATTGACAGTAAGCACTTTCCTCTTTGCCTAACAAACAAGTATCCAAAAGTAATATGTGACAGAAATCAGAAAGAGTTCAATTTCGATAAACTATCATTATTTGTGCAAAGAGTATAATTAAAGACAGACTTTGGAAACCGGGGCCGGAGAAGCTTTAGCTAATGCAGCAGGCTTTGGAGATAAGCCAATCTTCCTATCTTCAACAGGAACAGCATCGGATGAATGCATGAACAAATTTTCTTCAATGTCCTGCAACTCTATCGAAGTGCCAACGGACTCTTCTTCAAGGATTACTTCCAAATTCAACCCTGCCTTAGGAGTGGCAGTGCCACTAATAATAGAAAGCTCTGCCGGGTTCAAAACACCTGAAAAGTAGGGTTTAGAATCAATCAATTAATTAATTAATAACAATTAGTGTTAATCAATCTTTCACAGTTAATTAATGGACAATGGAGAGAAGAGAATGCCTTCTTCAGTAAAGAAAGCTCGGTTCCATGCCAAGCTCTTACGCAAATTGTAACCGCCTCCTTTCTTCTTCCTCTTCATTTGCTGAGGCTCCAAGCTAAGCTTCTGCAGTGTGTTCCAATCCGCGTTCTCTTTGTTCGCTCTGTCACTAACCGAGGAACTTCTTTGATTTTCGGAATCCACAGCGCCACCACCTTCTCTTCCTTCTGCAGCCGCATTACTCAAATCAGTATCAAATCAACAATTATACATGATAAATAATCCAGAAATTCAAAAAAAAAAAGAGAAAGAGAAAACGAAATAGAAAAACCCTAACCGTGTTGAGGAGGATTAGATCTGAGAGGTAGGAGAGGGGAGCAAGAGAAAACATCGGTGGTGGACGCTGCGGAAACATCGAAGAGCAACGAATCGTCTTCGCCTGCGATCTCTAGGAGCGGAAGGTTAGAAATGGAATCCATGATAATGTGATTGTGATATCACTTCTTCATCTTCTTCTATGTTAGTTGTAGTTTTTGTATTTTGTGTGATGTGGGAATGGATCGGTTACAGTGTGTGCTTTTGCAAATTCGTTCGCAATTTGAAACGATGGCGAGCGGGAACGAGCGTTGTCGTTTTGGCACGTTAGTGACGCGGATTTTACGAGATGAGGCACGAGGGTGTTGTGGATTTACGAAAAACCATCCAACGGTAGGGGGACATGCTAGGTGCACCAGCAACATTGCTGGTGCATTGCTGGATGCACCCAGCAATTAGGTGAATGGGTAAAATTGTCCTTGTGTTAAAAAAATAATTCCTTCTTCAGGAAGAAGGTTTTCTCAGTAGAACAATTTATTCTACCAGAAGAACCTTTTTTTGGAGAAATTATCGGAAGAAGTTCTTCCGGTAACTTCTCCGGAAGAAGGTTCTTCCGGATGAACAATTTATTTTACCGGAAGAACCTTTTTCCGTAAGCTTTTCGGAAGAAGGTTCTTCCGTCAGAACACAAATTGTTCTTCCAGAAGAAGAAATTATTTTTTTTAACGCAAGGGCAATTTTGCCCATTCACCTAATTGCTGGGTGCACCTTGCATGTCCCAACGGTAGGGTGGGTGATTGGGCTACACCGGATCTAGTTGTTAGGAGAGTTACTTTCGGCACCTTGCAGAATTGCTGGTACACCCAGCAATTAATATGAAATGACAAAAATGTCTTTCACATGAATTTAAAAAAATCTTCCCTTCTCTTGTGCAGTCCTTCTTCTCTGTGTTTCCATATAGCTCCGCTATGCCATTTTTGTTGCTTTCGTGTTTCTTTCGCCGTTGCTGCCATCGTTCGCAGTCATTGGTGTCGATTGTCACTCAGTCGTGGTTTGTCCTCGATTTCTCCTTTGTTGTGGTAAGTATTTCCTCATGTGTTCTGGTTTATTTTGCGTTGCCATTGTCATTCTTGGGTGTAGAAGGAGATCTGTATAAGTCATACGGATTGACAATTTATATTAATTTACTCTATTTTAATTAATTAATTAATTAATAATTAAATTATTTAGTTGTTTTAAAATTTATTTAATAAAAAAGTATTGTTGTATGTTTTAAAAATGTAATTAATTAATTAATTATAATTTTATTTTCAATTGATTTGTAATAATTATTTAATTCAATAAATTAATTTTTTTCTTATTTGTTTATGCAAATTAATTATATTTGAAATTTGAAATAGTTATTTGTAACATTTTTATCATATATTTATGTTTACTAGAATTACTGATGTCTAGTGTATAAATATATTTGTTTTTAAAAAATGTATATTGATTTAAGAATATATAAAAGTTTTTTCAAAAATAAATAATAAATTGGTGAAAATATATTTATGAAAGTGAAATATTATTTGAAGAATGACATTAATTTTTATGGCTATTTTAATGTGCAGATTATAGTTAGAATCAGAGGTTTGGGTTGGACTTTAAGTAGAGTTATCGGAAGAGCATTATGTAGAAAAGTAAGTCGTGATGCCGATGAAGGCCCCAAGCGGCGAAGGCCCACAACATCTGCACATAGGCAACGAAAAGCCGCTCCTGCACATGTTGTTGAGGATGTTGAACATGTGGATCATGTTTCTAAAGAGGTCATGAACAACCTTAAGAGGCACCAACTAATGATGTAGTTAGTGATGCCAAGGATTTTCCAAGCGGGCCTCATGACACATCAGTTTTGATGGACTATGTTCATCATGTGGTTGTGACAATTTGGAATGGAGAGATAGTTATATTTCAAAATTAATAATATTTTCATAAGTATTTATTATTATTGTTCAAATGATTTATATTTTTATTTTCAAGAACATCCTGAGTTGAAGTTGCCCTCCTATGGAAAGAAGGTAGAGAAATTTGGCAGGCTTGCTCCTAAGATTGAAGGCTTAGTGACTGCCACAAGATTAAGTCATTTGATCGCATGTTCGATGGACACTGGTGATCGGGGACTTATGCTTTCTTTTGCGGAGAGGTGGCATAAGGAAACTAGTAGTTTCCATCTACCGGTAGCAGAGGTGACTATCACCCTGGATGATGTGGCATTGTTGTTACATCTGTCCAATACAAGCGTCTTCCATAGCTTTGAGGATGTTCATGTGGATGATGTCGTCTTCCTCTTAGTTGAATTGCTTGAGTAAGTTCTAAAGAGGCAGGAACTGAGACGGTACAATACCACGAGGCATATGTTTGTCTATCCTGGCTGCGAGACATATATCAAAGTAAATGTGATGCAGCATAGTGGACTGTGACAACTTGAGCATATTTGTTGCATATGTTAGGTTACACACTCTTTGCTAACAAGAATGTCACAGACGTGCATGTGGTATTCGTGGACACATTTCGTGACCTGAAGCAAAGTGAAAGCTACGCATGGGGAGTTGTTGCACTGGTCCATATGTATCACAATTTGAATGATGCGTCAAAGAGCAACGCCAGACAACTTGTAGGATATATCACATTTTTACAAGTAATTTTATTTTTTTTTAATTTATTTTTAGTTCTTTAGTTTATATTGAGTATTTGTTTTGATTGTTTTGTTGTTTTTAAAATACGTGTAGGATTGAATCTACGAGCATTTTCCTTCAGTTGTTTCTGCTATTGCTGCTGAAGATTATGATGAGAGGAAACCACGTGCTCGTCGTTGAAAGTCTAGGCAGGCATTACCAGTGTCGACATATCGTAAGTGTCTGGATAGATTGACATCTAATGTTGTGTGTTGGATTTCCTATGGTGACCACCACGCATTCAGAGAGTTTGAGCCGATCTCTTTATTTTTCGGACACATCCATTGGGGTCCATCTATTGTCATACACCGGCTATAGAGGGTTGTGCAATAGTTTGGGTACGTGTAGACCATTCCACCACACCCTGCTGCTCTATGTCTATCTGCATAAGAGATTGATGATAGATAGATTCAGTTTTCTAAATACCTTGCGCCGGTGGGTTAGATATGTCTTGCGCCTGAACAATGTGTTGCAGACTATATGGAGTGGTTTTACATGATATCTCATCCCTTCATGACTACCGCATAGACTGGGGATCTTCCTAGACATCCACCTACGGTGCGCGATGACACATTTGTTGAAGCATATGTTCCCCAACAGCCGGTGGCAGCAACGACTATGGACAAAGCACTTGCAGATGCACATGCTGATGCAGAGCAGCCTCAACATACAGCGGTAAAATTTATGGTCAATTGTCACTGCTACTCTTTTTATCTGAAACTGTGTTAACCCTAAAAAAATTTCCTTGTTGTCAATGTCTTATTCTAAAGTTACTAACACAAATTTTAATGAAAAAATGAGATACTCAAGAGTGAGACATAAGTCTATCAGAAATTTGATTTCTCATTATGTTATTTCTTTTGACTTTGTCAGGTCAGAAAATAATATTGTAGATCCGTGTACAAAAGGGTTGATGCGCCAACAAGTACTTGAGTTATCGAAGGGAATGAGACTAGAGTTCATTATTTAGTCACAACAATGGATACTTCTCTCTGTGTGATTGGTGATCTCATGAGTAGAGTTCAACGGGTAATAACAAAATTGTTTGTTGACTAAAGTACACTAAAATAAAATTTTGTGAAGTTGTTCCGTTTCTTATTCCTATGACGAGGTGTATTGTAAATTGTGACAATATTAAGGTTAAGGTATTTACAAATGTTATTTTTTTTGTCTAAAAAAAATACTTCTTAATGGATCCGATGATAATTATTGTAGGGTTGGGAGTCACAAACCCCTCTTTGAGGATTCATCTAGTAAGTGAGGTGGTGAGGCTGCCACGATGAGATATGAACTAATTTTTAAGTGACACTTACGAAATAAGATACATGCGGAATGTCATGTAACGCACATCCATTGATTAGAACTTAAAAGTTATGTACTAAAATTTGATTAAAGAAGATGTAGTTCAAAACAAGTAAGTCTCTACATCTTTCTCGGGTGAAAGTTCATAAACACTAGGTATAAGACTCAAATCCGGAAGGTTTCTTATACTGAAATACAATATTACATTTTTTTCTTTTATGTTTCTACACAAATTGTGTTTTTTAAAATATTTTAAAATTTTAAATTATATAGGAGAATGTTAGTAAATATTTGCTTTTTTAAGTTTCTTTTTTATCCTTTAGGTTGCACTTGTTGAAGTATCTTTGTTTGCTTTATAGTTGGTTTGTTAACATTCAAAAGATGTTGCATTTTTTTTGTAAGATATCACACTTGGGCTCTATCTATCTATCTTTCTCTCTATATATATATCACTTCACTCTCTCTATCCAAGTGACACAAATAGAAAAAACTTATTTTTTTCTAAATTTCTTCTCTTATTTTTTATAAAAAGTTATTAAGAGCAAGAACTTTCGGGATCTTGTAGATGATGGGAATCAATTCAACGGATTGTTTTATATTGAGAGAGGTGTAAAATCAAATTTTCCTAGTTGTATCATCAATCCATGTTCTGAAGTTCTTCCTTTGTTATTATTGGTTTGTTATTTAGTTTAAGGCTTTTGATGTTATTCTTACTTATTCCTTTTATTTTATTTTATTTTTCTAACAGAGGACGCACAGTTTGGTGATGACGCATGGGAGGCGCTGCTGCCACTTGAACCAGACGTTGCGGTGGTGGAGGCAAAGGAGCTCGAGGACAACAGAGATCTGATCGACGACTTTTTCTTGCGTGAGGGAATCGGGGTTTGAGCTCCGGGTTGTGTTTTTTTGGTGTCGGCATAGTTCTTGAGGGGGAGAGGCCGAGCGCGTCGAAGAAGTGGTGGACGAAGACGGCAAAGTCGTTGGCGAAGAATGCAACGTTTCCATTTATTCGACTAATTACCCATTTTAGAAAATTTCCTCGGTGGATAATTTTGTGGAATGATTAGTGAATTTTTTAATCTTGCTTTTATGTTTGGTGAAGTAGGTTAAGTATACAATTTCATGAATATAAATGTTGGTTTTGGAAGTTGCTGGTGTGATATTATTCATCTCAGTTTTGGGTTTTTTGAATAAGGTTCCATCTGTTTAAGTTTTTGTCTTGCTAGTGTCGTTTAGTTCATCTCACGTTGCTGGAATTTTAGAATAAAGGTTCAATTTTGTGTTTTATGATGTTGTGTTTTATTGAAGAGTGTAGTGTGCATTGCGTAATGAAAATATAATTCATTGAAGAGAGATAGTTGCTGAAATTTCGTAACAAAAATTGGAAGTGCTCAAGGAAGGGGATGAGGGTGTTTTTGGAAGAAAACATTATTAAAAAATTATGTGCCACTCATATGCACAAGTCCGTTAACAATTTAATGATGTTAAGGGGACAGGGGGTGTTACCGTTACGAGACCCAAAAAATTAGGGAGTTTTATGTAGGTTAGAAAAAAAGAGAAGTACAACTAATGCAAATCTCAAGAGGATTAATGTAATTAACTCTAATTATAATTTCAGAACATTCATATTAGGAATTGCTAGAGATAATTAGAAATAATACACAATTCATATGCATTTTATTTTCGTTTGGAATTCTAACTCCATTTCATCCTACATTAGATTCTATTTACTATTATCATTATTTTTATTTCTTTATAAAATGAGTATTTAAAATGCTGTTTACATGAAATCTTTTATGTTATTGAGGGACATAGTAATACGATTTTTTATACATATAATGTAATTGCATGTAATATTGAATGAATGAATTACTCATAATACAAAACCAGACAGTATGCAGCAAAAAAAAGAACAAAACCAGACAGAACTGGAAATAAAAGTAATAAAAAAAGACATGTGTATTCATTACCGAAGAGGCTCGCAAACTAATTCAAACTTTTTTCCTAGGGTCCGGCCGGCTTATCATGACACAAATTCATAAAGATGGCATCCTGTTTTCTGATTAAACCTTGCAAAAGAGATGGGATTATAACTTGTGATTAATCATTACAAAAAAAAAACAAAATCAGAGTCAACACCTACATGACTACATCCTAGGAAAGCCCGCGTTACATTATGTGTATATTTGTAACCCCAAATAACCAATAGCTAAACTAAGATCAACTTCTTTTTTTACAAAATTAGTCTAAATTTTACTTCCCTAATCTCTACCCGTTTTCCTACTCTAAGAAAGGAAAAGAAAAAGGCAAATGGTAATCACTGTCTTTAAGACATTGGTTAAAAAACTAAAAGGAGAAATTTTATTGAAATGCATAAAATTATGTTGTCCATAACTTTTTTTTTATGCTCTTATATGTTTTTCACATTAAATACTTTCTCCTTTTAGTTCCTTAATCATTACTCTAACAACATTGATTAGCAAGACCTAAAGAAAAATTGGAAAGTAAATATCCTGTTACAGATGCAGTCCAATATTGTTGGTCGAAAAATGTCACACCAGCATAGCCACGGGAAAACGAGCTTGAATATTGTTGACCCATAGCCACTAAATTGAATCCCACAAATTCTTGCCGTGTTCCTTCTACTTGCGTATATACTCTTTGCACGTATTTGCCAATAGACCAAGACAGACAAAAATTGATATCAATTTTCTTCCTCTGTTAAGGAGACAAAGGAAAAAGGTTTGAACTTGTAGCCATCACCGCTGTAGAATTTATTCTGAAATTCTACCCAGTGAAGACGCAAGGCGTGAAGAAAAGCACTGAGAGTCTCCATCATTAATAGTATGAAGGCAGTTGCAAAGGCAAAAACAGCAAGCCCCACTAACCGAATGACAAGATTGTCATACCTGTTGTCATTGTAATCAGCAATGACATTAACAATTAAATATAGAAAAATGATACTAAAAAAGATAAATGCTAAAATGGAATGCAAATATAATACATGGATAATTCTAAAGCCTAATAATATCCAATAAAAGAATGCAGACATGACAGCGTTTTTTCAAACAGATGAGTTAAGTTTCACTATAATTTCTTCAATTTAACTCAAAAAACACAAAATATTTATATTTACAATATGAGAAGACTAGTTGCATAGTTTTATCTTCACAACTCCTAATCAGGGGCTCGTCAGAAGTCACACTAATCTAAACTAGCAAGTGGCTGGTGCAAAATACATTAATGGCTACACTAGTAGTATATTGATTAAGATACTTTTGTCCGCTATAAATTTTAATGAAAATAGCACCTATAGAATAAGCCATAAATACATTTATCTGTTCAAAAACTACTCTGCACCGTAAAAATATCTTACTGACTTACTCCTATTAAAAAGTTTCTAACTGTCAGCAACAATGATACACATTCCATACAAAGATCTCAAACTAGGAATAGTAATATCTATAAAGGTTACTTTCAGGGTAACAAGAAAATATTTCAAAATTAAGGTATGCTATTGCCACCCAAGACCAAACATAAAACGGTACTTTGAAATAACAATGTTAAGCAATTTGATAAATATAAAAGGTGGCATTTATTGTCAGCACCCTTCCTCTTCATGTTCGCACTTCACACAATAAAAATATAACAACATTTTCCCGATGCTGTACTTAGATTCCTCTCTGCCCAAAGATCAGGTGAAGTTTTGTTGGCTATTAAAACCTTCCTTTATTTGGCATTTCATGATAACCATTCAGACAAGTTTAATTATAAATTATAGTTTTGTTGTCTATGACAGAATGCACATTGGATGGGGAGGGGGATCCAAAAAAAATAAAGGAAATAGAAAATCTCAATAAAGAGCTCAAAAAATAGTACATTGTATTAATGAAAGTTTATGAATCAAACTCACCCCCAAGCAAGTAGCAGGACTTTCTCATAAAAAACGGTAGAAAGTTCTGAGTGAGCTAAGCTGCATAGTGGTAAAAAAATATCAACCAAGGATAAAAAAAATTGATAAAATAAGGACCCAATGTAATTAATGAGACAATCATAGCTGACCAAACCTTAATGCCCAAAGTCGTAGATATGAGGCTGTATTTGAAACTGAACCTAGAACAAACTCAATGGAGTGAATCATTTGGTGAACAAAGACCTCACTGAAATTGAATTCCTCGTGATATTGCCTAGCAGAATCTGGTTCCAACTCAAGATCAACCTCAGAGGTATTAAGCACACCATAAGTGCGTCCTTGAAATCTCTATATTATCATCAAAGATATAAGATTAATAATCTTCACAAACTCCCAGCATTGCTTCTTTAATAACTAGCTGCCATCAAAAGTATAGGACAAGGGCAACTATATAGCTAAAACAATGTCTGTATAGCCAATAGAAGTTGTAAGTGATTTGAAACTAGCATATTTTAGTCTAAAGAAAAATGATCTTATAATGGACCTCAAAAGAGAATTTAAATTTGACAATCTTAAGCAAAATCCTGCCGAAAGGGGAAAATTGAACCAACAAGGATATATATGTAATGTAGGCATATTAACGTGTAAACAAGAATTTTAGTGAACAAAGTTCTCAATTTTCAAGCAATAAAATCACACATGGGAGGCAAAAGTGGCACCTCATTATAAAGTTTCTTTAGTATAAATGGTTTTGGAAAGAGCATCCATGGAACTGCAATTACAGCCAAAAGCAATAACACAACCTGCATATCATGAACAGTAATTCAGAATAATGTAAAATATGAAATGGAACAAGAATTATTAAGCAATAAAGAAGCAAAGAAGTGAATCATACTTGAAGTGGTCTTTGGCCCCAGAACAATTGATTCTCACCAAGATTGTCAAAAGGGCTTAAAAACATGTAAATCATTACATGATAAAGGTCTGCCTGAGAGCCAGTACACCACTTGACAACAATGAGAAGGGAAAGATACCCAAATAGACAGTTAAGGAAAATAATCTGTGGCACAAACTGGTACCTAAAAGCATTATGAAGATTAAGTTATAACGTTCTACTCAAAGGAAAGCAAAACAAAAACTGCTGGGAGAATTTGGAAGAAAAGTGAGCACCTTATATCCAGAGAGTTGCCAAAGAAACGAGCATTGAAATAACTTAAAAGAATTCCCAAGTTCATGTGGACCACACCCAGCAGAATGGACATCTTCATCTTGAGAGAGTTTAGAAAAGGCAACTCTGAACGACTTCCCCGCCAACTGGGATCCACACCAAATGGATATGGTTCTCTGTATTTTACTAAGCCAATAGTATGCGCATCCCTGGGGTGGAGAATGATAAAATAATCACACACCAAGTTAAAACCTGGCTAAAAAACAACTTTCCAATTTATGCAAGCTCTGACAATATAACACCAAAAATTAGCACAATTTTGAAGGAGGAAAGGAGCAAAAACGGAAGGCATAACTGAAGTGTGCAAACTGTGGAAGAGATGCAAATCAAATTATTTCTGATGATGTAGATTTGAAGGTAATATTTTAAGTGAAATGTGAATCAATTTAAGAACTTCAGTTTTCCAAGGTAACAGTCATAATATACAGACAATCAGACATTAAGGCAACTCTCTTAGAACTGTGACCAAACACATCTGATGGTGTCAAACCAAAAGATTCTTCTGAGGATGGAATTGGTGATATGACTGCTGCATAGCAGAATGATTTGAATCAACATTTGTATTTTAGCAAAAATAGAATTCGGTAATCAAGGAGTCATTACCAGGAGTTGAATGGTTGATCCTATGTTTCAATTAAAAAACAGATAAAATAGAAAGGGCAACCTAAAACACCAACAACTAATGCCTTGTGTATCTACATAATGGTACAAAAAAAAAAAAAAAGAAATAAAACTGGCACAAGAGAGAGAGAGAGAAATAAAAGACACCTGCATGAACTATCTTGGCATTTATAAGCAGATGCACCGAATATGTGATAAGGAACAGAGAAGAATTCATTGTAGATTAACCCACAATAAATTGAAAATAGTGACATCAAAAGTAGCACATAACGCCCACCAAAGAGCATCTCCATAAAGCTTCCAAGTCGCTGACAGAAATCAAATATAGTTGTTAGGTACTTAATTCCAATGCCAGGAACAGAACAAAAATAAAGGATACTGTGCAACTCATTTGCACTTATATGCAGTACAATAGATTTATTACCATAATACATTTCAAGATATTTAAGGACATAAAATCATAATAATTATAAAAAAATGTCACTTAATCATTGTGGTGTTTATCAACTAAATCATAGAAAACACAGGATACTCAACTCTGAACATTAATACAATGATCCTACTACAATCAAATGGAAAAGAATTTTGATCAAATTTGATATATCATAAATAAGTTTTTTCGCAAAGATTAACAAACCATAATGATGACACCCATTATGATATTTTGGTATAATACTCCCATTGCTACTTTATTTATGTCAAAGTTAGAAAAGCATTACCTGAGTGCTGAGCTTGCTTTGACGTGCTATAAGAACCAATGCTCCCAGCAACAGGCAAATTCCATGACCCCAGTCGCCAAACATAACCGCAAAAAGAAATGGGAATATAATAGTTGTATAAACTGCAGGATTTGCTTCTTGATATCTTGCAACACTGCCAAGTACAAGGGCTCATTAGGACTAGGAGTCTTTTCAGTTTTTATAGCAAAATTGCAAAATAATGGTTCCATCCTAAACTGGCATTATTCAACTCTATGTACATTAAAAAGACATCTATTGATCTATTGACATGGACATAGCACATCACCATGCACTTCTAACTTCAAAGAAAATAATTTATTTCAATACATTAACATACTCGTGTTGTCGCTAATAAATATATTGTATATAGGCTCACCCATATGCATCAACAATTTCCTGATATGGACTTGTGAAACTATTGGTCCTAAAATATGTAGGTGGTGATTCCAGTGCATCCATTGAATGAAAGATTATGCCAACTTGAGAACTGCTGTCAAAAGTTGCACGTTCCAGTGCCTCCTGAATCTGGAAAATCAAAAGATGCAATCTCTTTAATGGACAATAGAAATCATCAAAGATGTTTTGAACTCCTCAAAAATTAAAGGGAAAAAAAGGGGGGGAAATTAGTGAGGATCCAACAAATGTGAGGGGGAAAGATACCTGTGTTTTTGCAAATATAGGGCACCAGCCCTCTCCAACAAGGCATTTTTTGGTGACATCAAAATTTAACATGTTCAGTGTATCGTACACAGCCTTCTCTCTTCTTACCTAGGACAAGATGATAAGAACGAGAGCTATTGGTTCATAATAAAATATTCATCACTTGCAAACACTGATCAAGTATTAGGAATGCCTTGCAGTTACATCACAAGGAACAAGAATATATTCAGAAGCTAATTCTTACCATGTCCATCCATTTTGTTAAATGGCCTCCTACAGAAGCTAGAGCCTTATTCCGAAGCCTAATCCCAGCATCCAAAGTTGCCTCTAAGTCAGCAAGACGGGATGAAACCTGTAATCATAAACTATATTCTCTATTAGAAATCATACAATCTCTATTAGAATATCTAGAAAAATAATCTATGATATCACTATTGTATCTTAGAATTGTTTAGAATATCTCTAGAAATGGTTTTCATATTTCATTATATGTCATGATTTGTTTCCTTAATCGATTAAGTTTAGGAGTCCAGCATTCATATTAAATTATCAATAGGGGCTACTGCTTTGTATTTTTGTATCGCATCAAATCAAATTCAGATTATTCAATCTCCATTTTCTCTTTTACTTTTCCCCCTACCTAAACCTTATAATCTGAACATGATACTGGAGCAGTTTCAGTGGCCTGCCATTATTCAGCTGCTGTATTTTCTTAAATATGGAGCTCCACTTTATTTTCAGGATTATTTTCTTTTTCCAATTAGTCATCTCTCTTGCCATGTTCTACTTCTGGCACCCTCTCTCTATCTCTTTGCGTACTTGACTATTTGTAGACCAATAACAACACTTCCCCAGGCCTAGGAATAAACATCTATAGCATAGACAAATAAGGGTGACCCAAAAATAGTTCTTGGATAGGCTTTGATACAATCTTAGACTTTGGAATTAGGACTTAACCCCACAAGACCAGCTTATTAGGTGAGGAATGTCCAAACCTTATAAGGACCACATTAGTCATATATCTCTAGTTGATGTGAGATCTCAACAATACAAATATATTGAAGTTCAGACAATTCCCCCCCCTACAGAAATTGTAGCAGCAAAAAAACCCAGAGAAACTAGAGTACTTGTGACCCCTATGTCATGGTAGAAGAGAATGCATAATAGAGGAGGAAAAAATATCTTCTAAATCAGAGCATGCATACCTCTGAAGTTATTTGCCTCTGTTTATTTGTATCTTCAGGAACAGGGTAACAATTTGCACCAAATGCATCACAAATTTTCAGGATCTTTGTTCTTGCTTGCTCCCCAGAGAAAAACACAACAAACACAATTTTCTCAACCTGAAAAGATCAGGAATCTGTCATCAGGAGACCAGAGAATAAATTATTAGGAAAATATACAAATTGGGCATGGGATTGGTTAAAGTAATAACAAATTAAATACAGATTAACAACGCTACAGCCAAATTATCAGCATTCTTTAAATTGATAAGAAGGAAGAAAACCATCTCAGTTGAAATAGGATCCATGATTTGTTCATCAGCAGGTGCATGATTGAAAAGCATGTTGCCTCTTGTAGCACGAAACAACATCCTTTCAAACCTAAGAACTTTGGATTTACAAATCATCCCACTGATAAATCTTAAACCAGATTGATTTGATGGTGCAGGCCTCATTTCCTGTAAAACAAACCATTTATAACAGTTAACTTACATGACAAGATAAAATTGAAAAAAAAAAACTAGTATCAGAATTTACAGTTTTTATAGTAGAAAAATATCAAAGTAATAAGAGATGTTACAAGGAACCTGTTCAAACAAAAATGGTGTCTCAATATAATCTCCATTTGAGAAAACATTCTCCTCCAGTTCTGTCTCTTCTGAACAAGCATTGCCACGACTTGAAACAAGAAAACGACATGCCTGAAACATGCCCTCAATATTATATCTCATACGTACATGAGAGAAAGTATGTAGGTAGTATTTTTTATCAAAAAGAACAGAAATACATTTATAACTAAAAATAAAATGTCATTGATATTTGACAGAATGCATTAAAACCAGAAGTATAGTAGAAAAGCGAATCAACAAAAAAAAATCTCCAACAACTAATGCTGAGTTACAATCAGAAACACCCATATTGGCTAATTGAATTCAAACAGGAAAAACTAGCATAAACAAAAATAACAAGGAGCATATCAAAACTTCCAGTACTTTAAAAGAGAATATGCTCACCACAAATATCTAAGGAAAATACCTTTTGTAATACAATCTTGAACTCCAGGAGTTCATTATATGATTGCTGAAGTTTCTCACTGTTAGAGTTCATTTCAATTAGCTCATGTTCATGCTCAGCAAGTTGTATCTGTTTTAAGAGAAAGCAACAGAACTTACAATGTCAGATTCAATAGTGATAACCACCCACATAAATTGGTAAAACAGCAGAAGTGCAGACAACCAACTTAAGTTCCATCATCATGTTAATGCTGGGAGCCAGGCAACATATATATATTGAAAACAACCTAGGACAATGATCACATCTAATGGGGAAAAAACAGTGAAATAGAGAAGGACCTCTAAATCCTCCAGATAAATATCTGATTGCAAGACCGAAGGAGAAGACATTAGACCAGCTTTATTGATTTGATCCTTGAAGAATCGTAGCTTTCTTGACATTTCTGCACATCGTTTTACCTGTCAAGCAAAATGCAGTTCATGTTGGTAAATTGAAAATATAGAGAGAGGATATTATCACAATTAGGACTTCTGAAGATAGATAACAATATATCCAGTGCAAGCAAACTATGAAAAGCTAATCTGTCTATTAGAATATCAAAACATCTCATAATACTACCTCCGTTCTTATATATGAGAAACAAATGAGAATATTTTTTTGTTCCTAAATATAAGAAACATATGATCACTTTTAAGTGCATTAATTGTTAATTTCCTTCTATACCTTATTTATTATAAAGACTATTAATGAGATAAGTCATACTCATTGGTGGAAAAAGCTACCCCATGAAAAATGAGTAGTGTCATTAAATACAACTATCACTTAAACCAATTAATTCCATGCGTATTTTTGAAATAAAATTTAAAGTTATGATATCATTAATTAAAAATAACTAACTTAACCATTTTTATTGGTCTTGACAAATTAGTTTTTTGTTTCTTATAAATAGGAACAGAGGTAGCATCACTTTAAATATCTTCGAATATTTTAAAATATCTTTGATGATCTCTTAGGAGTGTTCCCATTTTCATGATTTGTTTCCTTACTTAATAAGGATTATGAATCAAATATATAAACAAAGGTTAATGCCTCGTCTTTCGAGTCACATATCATATCATCTCAATATACATTAGAGAACACATTGCGTAGTCTCTTTTATCTCTCTTTTCCATTTCTTCTACCTTAATTCCAATAATTTCAACAACGATAGTATTTTATAAACCAAATTCAGTTTAGTTCTAGAAAAAGAGAGGAAAAAATAACTCTTCCCTGAAGTCTGAACCAATTTCTTCCTTATTTAAATATCAAATACGGAGAATTTGGAAAACAATAATCTGATTCACATGAAATAAACTATATAATTAACAGAAGACTTTTTCATTTTTCTTTTCTAACTAGTAAATTGAGAACAGTGTCATAACATCTGGCCCCATAGAAAAACCTCAAATCCAAACTGCAAACTAAGTCCTGACATCAAAATTTTTTACTAATGAGTTACCATTCCAAAAGGTGACCAAATTAAGGATATTCAAGATGCAACAGGATTTCTAATAATTAGCACAGTGTAGATTACCTGGTTAACAAATGTTCTCTGGAAGGGGCTTTTTTCAGCATTTAACTACAGATGAGAAAATAGAGTTCATAAGAAATGCAGTGATTAATATCACAGAAGAATTTTACAACATCAACATCTAAACAAAAAATTTCCGAAGGATATGACAGCATAGAAAAAGGTTCAAACAAACTTTAAATAGATCCATACACACACACACACACCTGCAAGTTGACACTAAAAATATCATTTATAACAGGATACAGCATTATATATGATATTGCAAAGAAGATATATTTTTCAAAATTTAAATAACACCACCACTTTCAGTCTGTCCTTGCAAAATGTATGAGAAAATAGACCAGAATTGAACATTAACATTAAAGTTTTCGCATATCCGGGGATATTCAGACCCACCAGGACTCTAGAACCAAAAAGCGCTACAATTCTCTAGATGTACAGAAATTGTCCCATGTTATGTGTATGGTTCTCCACCAAATTTTAGAGAATCAATTTTTACTATATGATCACACATAAAGAAATAACTTCTAAAGAGAGTCATCTTATATGAAAAAGATGCTAATGAAAGGGGAAAAAACTATAGGAATAATGAATAATAATTTTAAAACAATATGGTTCTCTAACATAAGGGCAAGCCTTGGTGCAATGGTAAGGTTGTTGCCTTGTGACTTGAAGGTCACAGGGTCAGATTCCTCTCAGCTAGTGTGGTTAGTACTGCATACAACTACCCTCTCCAAACCCTATTAAGTGAGAGCCTCCTGCGCTAGATCACCCTTTTATAGTTCTCAAACACAACTATGTGCATGGTGAACCATTCATTAGTGACATCATTTTGTCCTTGATTGCCAGTAAAATTCACCATTATCAATAGTAGCGGGGCATACACATAGTCCCACAATATAAAAAGTAAAAAGGAAACCACATGATCAGGTTTCTAAAATTAGCCTTCTGAACCTAAATTTAATGCAAGACAAGTGAATAGAGAGCGGCAATCTTATTTGGAAGTAGAAACTGGAACTGAAGCCATCATCTCCACACAAATGCATGAAGTGTTGGAAAAAATTTAAGTCCCAAGCCGATTGAAAATGAAAAAGGTAAACAGGACGATTCTTAATTTTAACAACAAAGTATATTAGTCTAGTTGTGTAGATTTGACTACTGAGTAAGGATAAAATGAGTAGTCATAATTTTTGTTGAGAAAATTAATTATTGATATTCTAACGCATCCATGACTTATTATGCATGAGGACGTAATATTGACAGTTGAACATTAATAACTGAGATCAGTCAGTTTACCCTCAACTCCAAATTGTCTACATTTAAACACAAGTATATTACAAAATTTACGCTTCAATGTTGGATCATATTTTGTATTAACTCTTCACGTGAAGTATCCAGCATCCAAATCCAAATCAACGACGCATCAAACAACAATAGAAATATGAGTTCGAACTTCGAACAAATCCTAAACTCGACGACACGAGAGTTCAAACAATGCCGCAAACGCAAAACCTTCACGCACTCGATTCGAACAAACGCCACAAACACCAAAACTAACGTCGACAAACACATTTCCGCAAACAAAACGCAATTCGAAGAAAGGAACGAAGGTTGGGATCTGAGAGAGAGAGAGAGAAGTTACGTCGCGGAATTGAAGGAGGCCGAGTTCGCCTAAATAGGTGATGGCGCGGTGCGCAGACTCGGCGGGGATGATGAGCTGGACGAAGGTCATCGCCTCGGAGCGCATCAGATCCATTGGCGGCAAGTTTTCTATGAACCGAACCATTTTCCTGGGAACGGATCTTCGGCTCCAGATCTCAGAAAAACCGTTTTGTTTTGTTTTCCTCTGCGCGTGTGGGGCTTTGTTTGTTTGTTTGAATTTGAAGGGTGTGTTTGGGGTTGTTAAACTAGATCACTCTGCTTCAGTTTCCCTTTCGCAACTGCCATTGCATTAGAAATTGGAAAATTCCCATTATTATTCCCTCGGAATCTCATTTCCTGAAATAAAACACATCGCTGTTATTGACCCATTGCTAGTGCAAGTGCTTTCTATACTTGAATATCTTTCTATCCTCATCACATGTGTTTTAGTATGTGTGGGATAAATTAAAATTTTAAGATAAATTATATTTAGGTTTAATTACTTACTTTTATCACTTTATCTTTGTATCTTTTAGTCCTTATAATTTTAAGGTAATTTTTTTAATTTCTATAATTTATCTTTTAAATTTCTTTTTCAGTCTTTTAGAGTGATTTTTCTAGTTTTTATAATTTAAGGAGTGAAAGTGATATTTTTAGTTCATATGCTTTATATTTTAATTTTCTTTTAGTCTATATAATCAAAATATAAGTAATATTATTAATTATAATTAACTACAAAAATGTTAACAAGTAATTTATAACTAATTTATTGTAAGATAATTTATAATAAAAAATAATTGATAATTTATAACTAATTTATAAGTAATTATTTTTATGTTTTTTTAATAAAGACTAAAAGGTAATTAAAATATAAATTATAAAAATTAAAAATATCACTTTTAAATTATAGGAACTAAAAAAAGAATTAAAATATAAATTATAGAGAAAATCACATTCAAACTCAAACTGTAGATACTAAAATGTATAAATTGTAAAACTATAAAGAAGTTTAATCTTATATTTATAAAATAATAAACACAACTATACCAACAAAAACATATACTAATAAGATGTGTAATATAATAATAAAAATGATAATTTGATTAAAATGTATTAATATTGTAATTTTTTTAACTAGCATTTAATAATAATTTGTATATATAGTTTATTTTTGTAATAATAATTTTAAAAGTCATATTTAAATTGATTTCTAATTGGTTAACTGAGAAAAAATATTTACGCTAACAATATATAAAAATTAAACTTAAAAAATGAAAAGCAAAAATTATTGTTAGATGCATAACATTATTTTATGTGTTTATGAAAAAAAAAACAATATCTTTTAATGGAGAAAATTAAGTAAAGATAAAAATTAACTGCGTTCTTAACACGAAAAAATAACTCTTGTTTTTTTTTTACTCGCAAAATTTTGAAATGCTATAAATATTTTTTTTGTGTGTTGCTTGCATTACATATGCTCCATTTTTTGGAGTACTGATTACTAGTAATTACTAATGTACGTGTTTATGGAAATGGAAAATTGAAGAGCTTTATGTTGGTCAAAATCAATAAATATGCTTATGAATTATGTTTGTCAACATCAATTACAAATAACATACTACTTTGAGTTTGACTTTAATTCAAATTTTATTTTTTCCATATTAAATACAATGCAAATAACTAATATTAGTGTGATAAAAAAACATAATAATTTATTTACATGGAGTAATAAATAATTTATCATGGTAAATATTACTTTTTTTTGTAAAGATGTCAGACTATGTAAAAAAGGTGAAAATAAAAATTTTCATGATTTGCAATTCGCAATATGTAGACGCTGCCCTAAAGCTTGCCACAGAAAATGCTTACCCAGGTAGGTTTTTCCTTTTCATTTCTTTTCTTTTTAATTAATTATTACTCTTAGTTTTCAAGTTACGTTACACAATATCATATTATAAAATCCAATTTTTACGATATAAAAAGAGAATAATAATTTGTTGATTGATACTCTGTTATTCTCTTGTTGAGTGGTAAATAAGTTACTTTCTCGTGAAGTTATTATAAAATATAAATCATTTCGCAATTTAACCAGTATATTTTATTCATATTTATTTTTATCATATTTTTTATTTTATTATTGAACTTTCTTGTAAATTAAATAAATTTTGAAAAAAAAACATTGAACATATTAAAATTTAGTATATTTAAATTTGTTTAAAATAATATTTAAGATTTTATATATTAATAATATATTTTAAGAAAATGTTTTATCTGCCATAATACTATCAAATTATATGTAATTCTACATAATAATGTGCTTTACGCAGTAAGTGTATGTTTATACTCCCTTCATCTCTATGTATAAAACTTTTTTTAAAATTTTTATTTGTTTCTCTCCGGATTATGCTATCATTAACAAAATAAATTGCTAAAAAAATATAAACACATAAAAATGCTTAAATAATTGAGTCTGCCTCTTTCCGGATGAATTGCACTTCCAATTCTTCTTCCGTTTGTCCTTCTTTCTCTCTTTATTCTATATCATATTATCACTCTTGTCTGATGCAATAATATTTGTAATCTGGTAAATTGATATGAGACACTATGTTTATGCATAAAATACTTTTTTTTTTTTGGAATCTGTCAACATTTACTAACTTATTTTACAAAGTAAATTGCTGATAATAATTCATAGTTCTCAAGAAAAAAAGTTTTATAAAAATGGAACAATAAAAAAAAAATAGTTATCACCTGATTATCATCATTGTTTTCTGTCACTGTGGCAACTTCAACCTCACTCTTGCTCTTTCATGTTAGTTTCAAAACCTTCTATAAATTTAACACCCCAAAATTAATAAAATATTAAGAAATTATTACAAAAAATAATTTAGAAAATTTAGGAGAAAGAGGTTAAAATAAGAAAAACTAACTTGATGGTCCGGAGAGGATAGGAAATAGCAAGTAGCCACCCTTCAACTTGCCATGTAACCATTAACCAATGACTCTGAAACTCAAAATGTAAGAAAAAATATAAAAAAAATTCACTAAACATTATTAAAATGATACGTGCAATAATATGGAATCACATATAATTGTTAAAAGCGCATGTGTCTTTCACCAATTTGAAAATGCTTTCCTTCAATGAGTTAAATTCTGCTTAAAGGTGTTGTAGATTGAGAAAGATATATAACAATATAGAGATGAAATGTGCACTGTGCACTGAGAGATAATTGAGAGAGAAAGAAACAGTAATAAAGAATTGGTGATGAGAGATTCATTTGTGTGGTTAATAAAACAGATAGGTCACAGGAGAGGAGATTACCAAATCAGAATTGTGGACAATTGCTTTCGTGGGCAGGCCGAAGGACTTAGAAAAAAAAAAGAGAATTAATTATTACCTTTGTAATTTTGTCAGTGAAAGGGAAAAGATTTCCCAAAAAATAGTAGAAATTTTTAGATTTGTATAGTTATTTTTTATTTATTAAGGGCATAATACTCTTGTAAAAAAAAGAGATAAAAAAGTGATGTACCAACATGAGTATATATTTTATCAATTGTTATATATTATAAATTTTTAAATCAGCATAGTTATGTATATATTGAGAATAATTTTGACACATAAATTTAAATTATATTATTAATTAAATATTAAATATTTATTATTCAAATATTTTTTAAAGATAAGGATTTGAATAATAATTATAATTTTAGAAACTTTTATATTTTTTTATATATTAAGAAAAGTACTTTTTATATAATTTAGTTAAAATTTATATTTTCTTATAATTTATAAAAATAAATCAATTTTTTTACTAAAATATATATTTTGTTCTCATAAATATAAAATGTTCAGAATTTATCTCTATAATACTCTCTTAGTTCTCGTAAAATTAAGGTATGTCATTTTTAGGTATTATTTTTTTACGTCGCTTATCTGCATAATTGATATAAAAAATATTTTATTTACATTAATTATATACATAATTGATGAAAAAATCATCACAATATATGTTTGTGATAAAAATGACACATTTTAATTTTATGAAAATAAAAAAATACTTCAAACATTTTCTTATGACCATGAAAATCATATTTTAACCTTTAATTTTTATAATATTATATGAATTCGTTATGATTAAATATTGGATAAAATTAAAATTACCATGCTCTGTATATTCTGTTAACCACCAAACGAACCCTCAAGCTTTTTGTTTCGCAGTTCGGCTTCGCTATATAAATTATACTTTTCGCTTTCTCTGAATCCGTAGCGCTTGTTCGACTTCACTCACTCATTCTCTCCTATAACCATGGACCATGGTTGATTCATTCGTTTTCTTTCTCTTTTTATTCATTTCATATTTATTCCAATGCATTCAAGCTTAAATCCCAACATCTCTGCAAAATTAAGACAAGTTTTAATAAGTAGTGAACGAGATTACTCATCGTTTGGACTCAATCAATCAAATTTTAATGGTAAAAACTATTAGGACCATTCCTCACTAATCCTGTTCTACTTGATTAAACGCTTCCAGTTGCTTTATACCTGATGTGAATTCCTTCTTATGAAGCACTTGATCTCACGAAATTTGTTCTTGGATTTATTTTATTTTATTTTATTTTCTCTTTTGCTGCGGTTGCAGATTCAAGGTAAATTGGTTATACCATCAGAAATTTTGATCTCTAGCTTGAGAGAGCATTTATCAACTTTGAACTGAAAATTTGACAACTAGGGTTTTATGCTGGATAATATATTCATTTTATGCATAGTAGGGTAAATCCCAAGTAGTGACACACACAGATCTTTTGAGCAGTTTGTTTATTCCTTTTACTCATAAACATTTGAGAAGGCATTGTATTGTATGTTGTGTTTCTAAACTAGAGCATTAAATAGCATAAGTTACAGGCTGTGTGTGTGTGCATGCCCTTTTATTCTTCTCCTTTGAAAGTTGCATAGGTGATGATGATCTAGCTAAGCTTGTCCTAATTTGTTTTCATCAGGCTAGCCTATATACTGGGATGAGGAAATCAAAAGCAGATGAGAAGATTCTCAGCTACAACGATGTGGTGCTTAGGCGATTCGATTTAGACATCCTTAGTGGTACATATTTTTTGAATGATGGGATTATTGAGTTTTATTTCAGTCATCTTTCTTCATGTCATCCCTTTCAGGATATCCTGCTGGTTCCACCATCCATTGCATTTTGGATAATACAATGCCCTCTGTTGCTGAGGCTCTCGGTGATTTCATAGAACCCCTTCATTTGCCTGACAAGATGCTGCTAATATTGAGCCTTTGATTACCCAGTAACTGCCCAAGCAAATTTGATCTTTTAGCATTAGTTGGGCAGTAAATACTAAGTAAAGGAACCCTGTTTACATTGTTATTGGCTCATTGCCATTACATCTTCAACGTAGTTACAGTTTTTTTTTTTTTTGTTACAACTTACAATGTAACTGAAGTGTGAGACCCCTGCTGCACATGAAGAACAACTACTTTTTTTTCATCCGTAGTTACAACTTACAACGTAGTTACAACTTACAATGTAACTGAAGTGTGCCTCTTATGCTAGTTTGATATTTTTTTTCTTCTTTTGATTAGTTCCATATTTTGATATTAACTTGAATTAAAAATGTATACCTTAAATTTGGAAGTATGTTATGCTGATATTAACCCATTCCAAAGATCATTTATATTTTCAGTCTCTCTAGGGTTAGAGAATTGCTATTGGCGCCCACCTTATTGCTATTTAAATCTACCAACTTTTTGCTTTTTCTTTTTGACGAAAATATTCCTGATAGAAATACAGCAAAAACAAGTTGTTGTTATTATTTTTTTCGTATCACAACGGAAACTTGTCAAGCTTCCAGATTGTTAACTTGTTTTAGTTGTGTTAGAAAAATTAACTTAATAGAAACTTATCCGTTGTGTTAGTAGAGTGTAAATTCAAAATACATAACGAAAAAAAACTATTAATATTTTTTTCAAAATAAAAAATAACAAACAAGTTCCTATTGTGTTAATTTAAAAAAGAAACGAAAATAACTGCTCGTTGTGTTAATTTTAATCAATGGAAAGCATTTTTCCATCAGTGATAATTTTTAACTAAAATTCAATCCGGTTATCATGCATGCCACAACCATGCAAGATTTTGCGCTTGGACTTGAATCCCATCCTATAACAAGGCTATGGCTGTTGCGTTCTGCACCTCCTTTTTGGCTTCCGGAATGTAAAGTTACATTCCAAAATATATCTCATTTTTGGCTTCAGGAATGATCAAATTGAAAGAAAAACAAATCCGAAAATGGTGCAGGAAACAACATCCAAATAACAATAGTCCATCACGATCTTTTAGATAAAAATTGTATTTCGTTTTGTTTTAAGGACAATCCGAATACTGTGTCCTCATGGAGGTTGAACGTGTGGAAACAATAAAACATCATAGGGAGAATTGGTAGCAAGGGCAATGAAAATAAATATTTGAACTAACATGCAAATAATAATAATAATAAGGATTATACTTGAAAAATAATTTATTTTTATATTACTACCTCAAATTCACTTTTTATCAACTACGCACCTAAAAAAAATTGTTTTAAATGTAGCACTTGTCATTAGTTTCATTTACCACATCATTAAGCCTAATCAATGATATGTATCCAAATTTCTCATGTCATCAATGCCTAATCACTCCCTCTATTCCTTCTCCCTCACCCTCTTCCAAAGACCCTTTCCTTCACCATAAACCCAAACTACCCCCCTTCTCTGGCCACCACCTCCCTGCCGCATTGCCTCTCCTTCTCCGTCCTCCACCACACCACCAATTTCTTCCCCACAAGCCTCGACCACGACAGTTTTGGCCCCATCTTCATAGGCATCCCCTCAAAGCTCCTCATCACTGTCATGCACTTCTTTTCCCGCCCTCATAGCCTCTCTATGCCGTTGCACACCACCACATTCAACAACACTCCATTAATTTAGAAGAGGAGAGTGGCTAGGTGCTTGTGCGTTAGGGGAGGGGGGCGTGGAGGAATTGTGGTCCGTGACACCGACAGACCCTCGACCACAAACTTGGTAGACTTGGAGGGTGAGAAGAGGGAGAAAAAGGTGAGGGAGAAAGAGAAGAGGAAGGTTTTTTTTCAAAAAAGAATTATTAGTTAATGAAATATAATAATTTGATTTAAAAATAAATAAATAATAAATAATGATATGACTTTAATTTAGTTATATGTTAGTAATTAGACTTTAACAATATGACACTCTATTTTTCAGGTTATCTCTTATCAAGATAAGACTAGTGACAAATACTACGTTAAAACATATAATTTTTTTTTGGATACGTAATCAACCAAAAGTGACTTTCAGGTAATAATCTAAAAACGATTTATTTTTCAAGTATGAAAAACATATTTAAGCCTAATAATAATAATAATAAGCAGTCGATTCATTGTATGCTGCTTGAGAGAACATAAATTTAAGGGCCGGGGAGGCCCATCAAAATTTTAAGAAGCTTTTACATTTGATACGATTTTCTGTATATTTCTTGTATTGAAGCAATGTAAACTCTATTTCCATTAACACGATTTGACAACCAGAAGGGCTATGCTGCGCACAACAGTAATTATATTCGGGAGTCCTGCAACAACAAAAAGCATACAGAAGAAGCGAAATAAAAAAGTAAATGACTACAAAATAAACGATACAATTTTATTCCCAACAAAAGCAATAATCCAATAGCAACATCACATCACTTAATCAATTTTAGCAATGACACAAACATCTATCAGGAAAGCAAAGTTGTTATCATTTGCATTGGATACCTTCTCTTTTTTCTTTTCATTTTCTATGAGGGGGAGGATGGGGAGGAGGATGCAGGGTTGTCACCGAACCAAGAAAACAGAGACTAAAGGCATACAAGCTAAAGCAACAAGGAACGGGGATTCCTGGGACAAGCAATGCAGACACTGAACCATTTTTAAACGATCACCATGTACAAGTAGTATGATTTTGGTAAACTGGTACACAAGAAAATCAATACGAGAGAATTGATGAAGTTCATGCACAACACTTCAAACTGCAAAATTAGCTGTTCCTACTTCTCACCAAATTCAGATGATTTGACATGGCATCAAGAAAAGACTAGGCTATCTCGTATTCATAAGAGCAATGGTGGATAAAGCTCCAAACAGTTTGCATTCAAAACTGGAGGTCATTTACATTCAGTAAACTTGCTAAAGCTAAATCTCCAAGGAAATTATTCAGATAAATGACACTAACCACTTTTGAAGATTATTTACGTCAAGCTAGTGTCCACAGGATAGCTCCCTAGCACTCGCAAGAATGTAGCAAACTCCTGTAAAGTGTATTGGTTTTAAGAATGCCTACTCACAAGTAATACTCTCAATATGCTTTGAAGGATTAAATTAAAGCACACCTTTAGATGCCTCAGGGCATTCTGTGCACTCTGCTCAGCCATTGATGCTTCAAAATCAACATAGAAAAGATAATCAAAGTACCTGTATAAGATAAGACCCATGATCAGATCAGCACCATAATCATTAACAATATAACCTTTTTGTAGACACAATACTAATAATGATTTTAAGTTTTAACTGCTAAATAAATGATCAACAATGATGACTGTGTCAGAGTTCAGAAAAAGATCAGTAGCTATGACTTTCAGTAATTATACTTGGAATTGTTGCTATCATCTGCTCGTAGAGGTTGGTTGCGCAAAGGACGACTTTCAATCTGTTGGAGAAACATAAATTATGTAAAACCAGGAATGCCTAAAAAGCATGCTTGCAAAGTAACTTCCTCAAAAGATACAACAGGTGATGCCAAGAAAGACAACAAACCTTTGTAAGGTTAATCTGGCGCAAAGCAAAAACAGCAAGGGCTTTGAAAAGTATCCCAGGACCCTCTTCTAAAGAAAATACTATGCTAGTCTGAGAAATCAACACCACAATCAATGGCAATATTAATATTGATAAGCATAAATCCAATCAATAGGGGAGTCAGGAGACATGTGATGTGTTCTATCCAATAATTCCAGCTAATTATTCTATATTAGCTGAGTACCTTAAATCGCCTATCAGTGCCAGGAATCATAGGTTCTCGTGCTAACATTAAAAATCGGGTGACATTATCACTATCATCCTGCAAATGTAAATTCATTAGTGATCAAATCTACCATGAACCAGAACTGTCAACCATACACTGACACCATGGACCCAGACCTGAATGTCTTGATCAAGTATATTCAAGCCATAGATCTTTGCGGCAGCAGAACTAGCAACTGCTCCTGCATCTTGTAGTTTGTGGTAGGCAACATGCTATAATTTGTAACTATGCGAGGATGAGTGATACTGATAAACAAGTCAACAGTAGCAGTAAAAATTGAATTTCAACCCTATACCCCGAGGAGCAATATTTAATCATGTCTTTCAGAAGATGATAAGAATATGCTAATTTACCAAGCAAATCAGAATCTGACCAAGGATGACCTACTTACATAAACTAAATATATAAAATCTGAAATGTAAAGGGAAGAAACAACCCCAAAAAAGTGGGTATGGTTCCAATGATCATGACCAAAAGTAAATATTGTATCACAAAAATTTAAGCATGACCATTAATCAACAGAAACACCTAATACCACCTAAATAGCTTTCTATATTCTACACTTACCTTAGCAGCACCAGCCGTATCATCAACTGCTTCTCGCACCAATCCAAATTTTGTCAGTGTGTTCTCACATTGAGCAAGAGCCTGAAAAAGTGTTAGTCAGGGATATGTTTGTGATTGGGAGAAGGTAAGGCTTAAAATGTTAGAATCACACCTGTGGATGACTTAGAACCCGTTTTAAATCCTCACGTTTAACACCATGGTTGGCCATCAAACAGTGTCGAACTGCAAAATTTACTTCTCCTACTATATGTAAACTGTGCCGGAGTAAAAGGTCATAATTTCTGTGGATGCTCCCTCCTAAAGAATTCTCAATAGGCAAAACTGCTCTGTCCACAAGCCACCTTTCAACAGCCTAGCACGGAAAACCAAAAATGACAAAAATAAAGAGATTAGAGACAGTTAGAATCAACCCTCATGGAAAACATCTAAGCAACAAGGTAACTGTGATAAGAAAAAAAAAAAAGGAAACAAGCCTAAAAGCTAAGAAGTAAACATAATTTTAAGTAGTTATGGTAGTAATGCAAAAAAAGAGTTAAATTTGTCAAGACATGAATGAGTACAACATAAATTAATCAAGATTAGCATGAAAGTCCATAAAGAAACATGGGAAACCAATAAAGAAACTTAGAAGAGATACTCCCTCCAGTTTTATAAGACCCAATTAACTAATTCAATAGGGTGAAGGAAATTAGTTAAATTTAGTTAGTAGCATTAAATTTATCTTAAATTTATCAAGGCTAAATAGTGGGTGGTGGCCTATAGCGGTGAGCCAAAACACTGCCATATACATACGGCAGACAAAAAAATAATAATACATATATGTATAAAAACTATAAAAAAAAAAACAGCATAAATAAATTTTAAACAACAGAATAATAGACTAAAATCCAATAAAAAATCACAAGTCTTGAAAGAATTTGATTTTGGGCGCTTCAAATTGTCCTTTTAAGTGAAAAAAGAATTGGGAACATTATAGGTTTTTTAGAAAAAAGCATAGAACAACATGATTCTGAAATTCTTAAAAACAGAGCACAAAAACATCAAACAGATGAAGAAAAAGAACAGCCACACTAAGAAAAAAAGAGAGAAAACAAAGAAGAGAGAAAAAGAGATTAGGAACATCTGAAGAAATGAAGAACAGGTGAAGAATAAACAGGGGAAAAGAAAGAAATGGAAGGAAGAAGTTATAGGTTGCCAGATTTGTTCATTTGAAAAGTTTGCCGAAGCTCAAGAGGTTCACAGAGAGGAGACATGTGAAACCCTAGGTTTCATGCTTTCACGAGACTGACAAGAGAAAAAGAGCAAATGCGCGTATTGAAATGGGGGCCTGATATGTTTTAAGTATGAAGTTAACCCTTAAAAGAGATTTTAAAAACAAAACGAAAAAGGGGGGAGTTCCACCATCAGCGCCCCGGCAATGTGGCATGGCAGGCACCATTGCGGTTATGGCTGACAGCACCATATAACGACACATAATGAGTGGTGAATGGCAAAAGGGTCCAAAAATGCCATGTTATAGCATTATGGCGCCATAACAGTTCATGAGACATACTTTAATTCTTTTGTGAGTTTGTCAAATATATATTGCTTTAATTTTTATTGACATGTGAATAATCAAAATAAGTTTCCTAAAATGCTTTCTATACAAAACAAAGTTAGACTCTCAAAGAACTTAAGACATTTATGTATTCCACTTAATGCAAGAGACATTCTAGATTGATTCTTATAAAAAGGACCAAGCCAAACTTCTAATTTGATTCTTATAAAAAGGACTAGAGGAAGTAACATATTGCTAATAGCAGTAAAGAGGGAAAGGGTAACAAAACTTCACATCAAATGCGGTGTCGAATTGCTCACAAGGCACAGCTTCACAATTTGGGTAGGCCTTCTGTGCTGCTGATTCACTATAAGCACCACGAACCCCCTGAAAAATGCAATATTTAGCTATATGAAATCACAAACAATATATATAAGACCATATATGTTAAGACTGCCCACTTTTTTGTAATAATCACTTTAAAAAACCATATCTGAAGTGATTTCTAATTGATTAACTGTGTAAAAATTTACACTGATAAGAGGAAAAAACAAATGATTATATATTCTTGCATGAGCACCGGCACAGCTAATAAAAAACAAAAAAAAGCTCAAGATAGTATATCCCAACAACTTTCTTAAACAAGATCAGTTATCTATTTTATCATTATTATCATTTCAATAATTGTGCTTATATAAAAAGTGATTTATGTAAGAATTGCTTGTTTGTATATATACAAACACAATAAAATAAAAGGAATTCCATTCCAGTGGATTTCAAATGCGCATGCAATGCAGCAAGCAAAAGACCTGATATGCAACACGAAGGCGAGAGCTATCGGACACCGAAGCAGATAACTGAGTCGAAGACAAAGGCCCTGAAAATTGAAATCGCAAAAACAATCAACAATAATAGCAATGCCTAAGAAAAAGGGGAAAAGCGCGGAATAGTGTGTGCGTATATAAGTACGCGGAAGAGAGAGCAGATCTCGGGAAACGACGTCGTCGGGGGTGCTGGTGGCTCGCAACTCGACGGAGTGGGGTTTATCGGCGAGATCGTTCTTGTTCTTCTCCTCGTGGCCGCGAAGGGAGGCGCGAATGCCGAGGTTACGGTACCGTTTTGGATTAAGTGTGAGGTTGAGGGACGGCGGGGCATCTGACGGCGGAGATTGACGGTGGGGATAGGGCGGAGGATGGGCCACGATTCGCGATGCCGCCATCCAGACGGAGACAGTGTTTGGGTTTTGCAGAGTGCGAAGTACGTTTAGTTTGTAGTTTGTTTTTACCTTTTATTAACCCAATTCGGAGACTTTCTTTCCCCACACACTATGACTAGTACCTGTGACCATAAACCTCATCTCTAAAGCATTCGAGAATTAATTAATTAATTAATTAATTAATTAATTAATGGTTTAAATTAGCCATTGCAATTTATTGTTTTTTTTACTTCTTATAATATTTTTTAATTCTTATATAAGTTATATTTGTTTTTTTATTTTTAAAATATTCTGAATAACGTTTTGAATAATAAAAAAATTATTTAAATTACTATAAAAATAAATAATAAAACAAACATAATTTATAAGAAAAAAAAATGTAGACAAATGCAAACTAAAAAGATATTTAAATCCTTAATCAACTAAACAATTCACCGTTGATAAAAGATGAAGGTATTACAAAACATTTTTTTAACTGCAAGGTAGTATTACAGAATTTAAAAAAGGTTAAATATGATTTAGATTCCATATCTAAAAACTTAACAAATTTGTGTTTAATATGCGCAAACATTATAATTTTGTCATCAAAGTGGCCTTGTTAGCAAGGAGAATTCACATGTTAAGGAAATATCATTTGAATCGAAGTTGACACCCAGAAATAATAAGGGAGACATTTTCGCTTTCAATGCTATTATTAATATCACGGCAAAAATCAACTTTAAGTTGTGTGGTCGGTTGGAAGTTGTTGCCGAGAATTTGCCAAAATTTATTTTGCCAATTAATGTTGAGGTCAAACTGATAGTTTAACGTGTGCGTAATGCGCATGGTGGAAAAAAAAACTAAGTAGGGCGTAGTAAACAAAAATAGGCAGCATTCTGAATGGATCTGGCTGACTCTTTTGTCCCTTTTGAAACTGTCCATCTTGTCTATTCAAAACGACCTCAATTACGATTTAATTTCAAAAATCATGAAAATAATATTGTTTTAACATCTTGGAAAAGAACAGAAGTCAAGTTGATTTTGAATCAGGTCAAAATAATTTAGTTAGAACCTCCAAAATTTTCTTGCTTAACTTTCTTCCTTCCTCCCACTGCCTTCAGTTTTCACACACCTTGTTTCTTTCTTTCTTTCTCACACCCTCCTTTATTTCCCTTTATTCATTTATCTCTACACTATCACACATATCATCTTGGCTTGTCACCGACATTGTCACAAGTAAGCTCCAAAATTCCTTTTTTGTCCCATTTGTAGATGCTACTGAAACATGTACTGTGATACACACAATAGAAACATGTTTTCACTATGTATATGATTTAGACACACAACCAAAATGAACCCACACCCCATTTTCAAATGGAAACATATTTTCTTTTTGTATTGTCATAAATGAAAACATGTTTTCAGGAGGGCATTTACGTAAAAAAAGAAAAAACTTGGGGTTTACTTAGTAATTAAGGGAATACTATTAACAAAGCCCTTAAGGTGCATATGTTGGAAATCGGGCCCATTACTTTTCAGTCTAGCAACAAGCCCAATGAAGGCATTATTCATGAAGGCCTTTTCTTCTTACACCGTGTAGATTTCTTCTACATCCAACATTTTTTCAAATTTTCCAAAATTACCTCTTAAGGATTGTGTATTTTTTTTAAATATGTTTTACAAATTAATGATCCATGTAGGACTCAAACCTGTATAACTTAGCATTATTTGCACAACACTCTAAGCAACTGAACTAATAGGTTAATTATGTTATAAAATAATTAATATCATTATATATAACACTAAAATTTCTAATGTATATTTAATGCACATATAATTTTACATAATAAATTTTGTAACAATTAATTTTGATCAAATAATTAACTTTTTTTGCATATATAAATTTTTATTAAACCTATGATTTTTATTTAAAATTTATATATGTAAAAAATACATTATTAGATCAAAATTAATTATAATAAAGACAAAAAAAGAAATCTAGTTAATGTAATAATTATAAAAAAAATATAATTAAATTTATATAAAAAAACATTAAAAATATAATTTTTTAATTTTTTTAAAAAAATTTAATTTACAATCTGTATGTTTATTAACAAAAATAATTTAGAAAAATTCAAAAAGGTATTCAGTGTAAAAGAAATCAGGAAGAAAAAGTCATTCATGAAGCATCCCAATAATATAACGTTAGTATGGGCCTGTTTGTTTCCACAGAAAAATATGGAATTGTTTGTCAGTTGTCACAATGGACTCCAGAAGCCGACGAAACAGAAACATACGTCCTAAATCCTTACTATAATATAGAAGTCAATTTTGTAAAGATTTTAATCTTTTATTTTTCATTAATTAAGCTTTTTTTAAAAAAATTCAGTTTGATTTTTATCTTTCCCTGCGTCACTTGCAATGCAAACAAATTAACTTTAAAATAAATAAATCAAGTAATTAATAAATGTTCGTCAGTCTTTTATCAAAGAGTTTAATATTTATCTATATTATTATTTAATTACAAATCATTGTTTCAAATTTTGAATTATATTAAAATAATTATTTTAAAAAATAATAAATTTATCATAAATAATAGTTTGGGATCAGATAACATAACTGTGCATAACCATTTTTATCTTTTTTTAAAATGAAATATTTGTGCATGCCTTTAATTACATTATTACAAAATAAAAGTTCAAAACTTCAAATCAGAATACGACTTGACTGCGGTGTCCAAAAATAATCACCACCCGCGTCAATGAGCAACAACAGCTCAAACGTGATCTTAATTAGAATATACGTCCATAGTTTATGTTTTAAAAAATACAGAACAAACAAAGTGGAGCATTCAGAAAAACCCGAATCAAGATTTTGCAAATGAGTTGATAAAGATACGTGTATTTTTTGTATGTATTTTTGATAGACATTCCCCTAAACCCTTTTCAAAATATCCTCCTATAAACTATTACCAAATGGACAACACACGCATGCCTAGCTCACAATATTTGAACTGTGGCGAAAACAAAACAAACCAACCCATTAGAAACAAAAATACTAGACAACACCTTGGACCCACATATATATATATGCAATTTTCATTTTTATAAAGACCCTTCACCTATATATAATTTGTTGGTATCAATAATCCAATTAATTCTATATTATGCCATGAGGAAACTATTGGTGCATGTAATTGTTGGATTTGCGGCTTTAATCACACGACCAAATGGATTGGGAAACGAATACTTAATGATGAAGAGTTGTTCTTTTTGGCTTCTTTCCTTAACCCTCTCCACTTCCACTATGCATAAGCAAATTTGGTGCTCTGTGATCGAGAGGCCATAAATATCCAAGTAATAATACTATTAACATAAGCCTTTTTTTAAGGTTTAGGTTAATTTTATGTAGCTAAATTTATTAAGGTTTTGTTGAAAATAAATATTTTTTAAAGGATAAATATATTTATTATATTGATATAATTTTAAACAATTATCACTTTTAAATGTTTAAAATCAATCTTATGACTTATTCCCTCTAAAAAAAATATGGCCCACTAACTCTGAACATTAGTTTTATTTTTTTAAAAAGTTAAGAAAGTTAATTAAACATATTTAATTGGATCAATTTTAATTAAAAAATATTTTTTTTAACTTGACATTCATTTAAATTTAGTATTAAGGATAAGAAAGGATTAACATCTCAATTAAATGAAGGATATTTTAAAAATGATAAAATTAAATAAGAAGAAATTAGTTAAAATTTTCTTACATTTGTTTATATTTGAGATGACAACAAGTAAGAGGAGTATAAAATAACATCCCACACTTCAAAGTTTAAAGTTTAGTTATATTATTGGTACCAAGATTAAGATCAAGGTTATTATTGTTAATAAGATTCTTTATATATATATAAGTTTATTAAAGCTTTACCATCTAAGAATATCTCACGTGTTGATTTATAAAAAATAATAAATTACTCTCCTTCCCTAAAAGATGTGAATATTACATTGTACTCTCCTCTTACGTTAAAAATAACACTACATTCTCTTGATAGTTTTGAATATATGACATTTTTTTTAGTTAACGTAAAGTATGTACTCTCCACCCTATCAAATGCAAATATACATGGACGGATAATGAATTTAGAGGGAGGCAAGCAAAGGCCTTAGCTCCCTCCCTTGAAACTTCTCATGCTTATATATTAATTGCATTTTGACAATAGAGTTTGACCAAAACATCTCCTTTCTTACTTTGGCTTTCATATGCTGGATTTCTCTTGGAACACATACTGCAACAAACAAGTTGGTCTTCTCTTTCAGCGCATTTCATCTCAATTTGAGATGAAAGTTCTCCACCATCAGACTCACATTTTTTTACCACTTTCATTCCTCTTTCATGCATAACAAACACCCCACCCTTCTAGTTTCATTGCATTCTATTGTTATCACTTTCACACTTCCCACTTTAATTAGAACTAAACACACTCTAACATTGGGTTCCGTTGTGATGAAAGGAAAAGAAAACGGAAAAGAAAAAAAAAGAGATGAAAAGGGAATGGAAAGTTAGATTGTTTGATAGAAATAAAAAAGAAATGAAATGAGATGAGATGAAAAAGTGATTAATAGATAATAAAATAAAATGTTTGTGAAATTACAATTATACCATGGTAATTTGTATATACCTAATTTTTGGACAATGTATTTGAATAAGTCATTTCATATTCAAATATAAGTCAAACCAATATTGTATTTTCATAAGTCATATTTGAATTTGGATAACACTTATTTAAATATATTTATTCTAATAAGATAAGCATATTAAAATATGTTTCCATGCTTCTTTCTCTCACCACATGAGGCTAAATTGGAAAAATTGCATTGAGTCTTCATTTGTTTTGGCAAATCAAATCTATTTTGTAGAGAAATGTAAAGTCATGGATCTCACATTAATCTACAAAGAAAACAAACAAGTGAAATTTTTTTTTTTCTTTCTTTTTTTTGATGAGAGACTTTGTTCGCCCTCATTTTCAATGGAAAAACATAGCCTAAGAAATAAGAAATGAACAAGCAAAAGATTGAAACTAAAGAGGTGAAATCCATTGAATTTGCAACATCAACATTGGAGCCATTTATCACGTTGGGAATCAAGGCTGCGTTAACAAAGGGCAAGGCGGCGTTATGTTTCCACAACGATATTCTTTTTTAACTCTGCTGTGTATTTGAATTTAAGTTGAAAATAAGATGCACATAATTATATGCAAATTTAACAAATAAAAATAAATTGAAAGTAAAAATAAGAAAATGATATTTTTACAATCTTCTAGCAAAACACACACCTGTTTATTCATTCATTCCCCCCTTCAATAAGCTTCATCATTTCAGTTCCCACTTCAAGGATTGGGATCCGACAAACCCAATCCGTTACCAAACACTGCCACTGAAACTGAACCCTCTAATTCCTTCCTTCGTGCCTCGCGTGTCCTCCATCATTCTATCCACGTGACATTTCATACCCTGTCACCAACCACCTTCCTTCACTCATTTTCTATGTAACCGGATAATATATTCCTTTCTTAAAAAATAATTGCACCACATTTTTGTGTATTTATTCATTGTATATGCCTATGTGATAGGCTTATCAATTCATTTTACTTGTTTCTCGAAAAAAAATACGTTGAATAATTATAACTATTTTAAAAAATATTTCTAGTGGAGTTATTCATTAAAAAGTTTTTTCTAAAAAATAAAAGAGAATTTAATTTTCTTATGAAGATAAAAAATTTACACGGCTATTCAATTAAAAATGATACTAAATAATAGTTTTAAAGTGATTATTACACAACTAAATAATCTTATCATATATAAATATTTATAATTAAATGATCATATAAAATATTTTTATGTATTTAAATTATAGAGTATATGATATTTGTTAGTACACACCTATTTAATTTTTGTTGTTAGAATATGTTATTAAACAACACTATAAGGATGTTTGTGTTTTAAGATAATTCCTAACTATATTTTGTTTAGTATCTAACAAAAAAAAGTGATTATATGCTTCTAAATCTTAGAAGCATTTGCTAACATACACTTATTTTTTTCTTGTTTTAATTGGAGTATGTGAGTAAACTATACCCAACATTTATTTTAACTTGTTAATATACAGAAAAATAAGTAAATATATATTAACAAATTTCATTATATAAAATTATACGACTTCATTACAGAAATTTAATTTGGTTGATTGAATAAAATGTATAAATTATTATAATTTTTTTGACATTATCTTTAATTTTTATACATAAAAAATTATAGGAATTCTCTGCCTCTCTAATAAGATAAGAATACTATATATGACACAGTTCTTTCCATTTTTTCAATTATGTAATGAGCTCATACATTTAGACTCAAATCAGATACTATTTGATTAAATTGGAAAAAAAATCAAGTTGATTTAGCCACTGTGTGATTTTATCAATAATATTTGTTCTATCTGACCCAGATTGAAATAGATGAGGTAAAACTGAAAAAAGAAAAAAAAATTATATTAAAGTTTATCGAGTTTGGATGAGAAGGATGTCACTCTAAGTAGCTGGAATATGTATACGGTTGTTGGGATTGGATTGCGAAATTGGGATTCTTTGCTTCATAAGGGAGGAGAAGTTAGTGGGGACCCACGAACAGGGCACTAAGTCGAAGGGTCCAAGATTTGACAGTGTGCTATCTTTCGTGTTTAGTGTGTGTGACTCTCTCTCTCTCCTATTTTAATTTATATAATGCATATAATCTATCTACTCACTCAGCACACCACTCCACTGTTCTTTGTTTCTTTCCTTCCTCGTAAACTGCAATATTCGTCTCACGAGCCGCATTTCTAATGCCACGTGTTCAAACCAGAGAACACCTGGCATCCTCGTCAGATCCCACCTTACACCGACCATAACCATAATCCACTTTCCTCGCCGATCTTTCTTTTGTTTTTAGCTTGCACCTCGCCGCACTCTTTACTACTCCCTCGTATTTGGTTTGGTTTCAAACAACACATCATTCAACTCAGGGTTTGTTTGTAAGGTTTTGCTGTAGTTATACGTGTAATATAATAATTTATTTAATTCTTATTATTATGTGTAAACAAATTTAGACTAACACCAAACACATGTGAGATCAAGATTCAAATCTGTCAACTGAGGGATACGGTGATAAAGTAACAAAAACAACACAGTAGTATTCTTATTCTTAGTCAAGACACAACAACATCAATATCAATAATATAGTCGCCTCTACAGTGACTCCTACTCGCCAGCCGTCGCGTGCCGTAGAAAAAAATGTAGTATACAAGAAAGCGAATATTTTTGGTAAATAATTTTCTTTAAAAATTATGTAAAAAATAAGTTTTTCATTCATTGACAACGATAAATTCTCATTTTTTTTCTATAAAAGTTAGATAATTTTATCCCGTACACGTAGAGTGTGAGACTGCGACGAGTACACTTTCCACACAAGAGGTTTAACCCAAGTAGTACAAGTGCCTTAAAGACTACTCAACTTTAGCTTAATTAATACTTTTCTTTCGACAATCAGTATATGCACATGCAGAATGCAAATTCTATCATTTCATCCACTTGCATGAAACATATAGAGTAAAAATCTATTTGATAAACATATGTAAACACTTATAAGTGAACAAAACAAAAAGGAAAAATAAGTGAGATTCTCTTATAAGCTAAAATAAATTTATACACTTAATTAACTTTTATAGATACTCCTTGATCTAACTTCTTTAAAAATGCCTATTCACTCTATTTTTTAATGTTATAGATTAATAACAATGCAATCTTTTATTCTAGCAGCTCCAACAATGGTTATCATTTTGTGCAAATATTTTTTAATTTTATTAAAATATGCGCTTCCTTATCATATTATGTACGATCTCCAAAATGCGCGGTCTTTCAAAAAATGAGTTGCAATGGCTTAAAGTAAATTTCAAATATTCTTCCCTCTTTAACAAAGCTTTGGAAGGAACTCAGTTTTTCCGTTATCAATTCTTAAAGAGTTAAGATTTTTCCTTTTTTTTATGTAATAAAGTGACGGAACAGGGGAAACATGCTCAATACTACTTCATTCCCATTAAGGTTAATAAATGCACATGGATTAAAGCATATTTAATTGATGTAATAAATAAAATATTGTTATTTGATATCTTAATTTTTGATGTTACAGCAGCACCAGAGATGAGATATTAAATAAAAATACAATTGAGAAAAAGCATTAATTAAACTTTTAAATTTCTAAAACATCAATTAATTTAAAATAGAAAAGAAGGTAAAAGTATCAATAATTAATTATGTTAGGAAGATAATATTATCCAAAAAAGCACTAATGACACACTTAAGTGTCGATAAAGACCTACTTAAACGATTACTATTATGCAGTAGTACTTAAATCGGAAGTAATTTTGTTCAGTTATAACTAGTTAACTTGTCCTAGATGTTAAGCAATATTTATAAAAACAATTGTTCATGATTAATCAAAATGTTAATTTGTGGCATTAGAAGAAACCACGCTTGCATGCATATAGAGGATATATGAAATTTAATTATAAATCTTTGAACACCTGTGTCAATTTATGATATTTTAAGATGATTCAATTGAGACTACCTAAACATCAACAAACCTAACACTAGACACTAGTACTGTTAATTTTCCCCCAACAAACAAAACAGAACCTCAGTGTGAAAAATTATCAGCAACAAGGGATGCCCGGAATGCGAATTAAAAAGTGATAGCGATGCAAATTAACGACTTTTTACATCGATGACTAATAGTCTATGAAGAATATTATCATCTTCAAGTCGTTCCAAACCAAGAACGCGTTGTGATTTGTGGTTAACATAACATTATTGCCTTTTTATGTTCATTGGCTAATCCAATGAAATTAAATTGTATGCTACAATATTATTATTCCACACGCCTTTAGCTAGCTCTACAATCGATCCACAGTTTCCATTCTTTCGAGTCACCCTTTTCCTTTATTTAATTATGTTATATATATATATATATATATATATATATATATATATATATATATATATATATATATATATATATATATATATATAATTTCATTTTTCCTCCATCCAAACCTATCACATCCTACATGTTAATTATTAGAATGGTTTATGATTATTAAACTCCAACCAGCACACAAAATCAGATGACATATCAACCTCAACCATAGAGACAAAGATTCTGCGCGGAAGAAAGAAGTGGGAACATCAGATTCTTTTCTTCACAGAAATGCTAATACAAACAACATTACCGTATGTGTTGTGTGCCTAGGGGTGTTGGGCACATTTTACCATCACTTACTTTTACTTTATTTTTTATTTTTTGCCCTCAGTGTTTCCTTTGACTGATATAAATTTGACCAGTCAACCAACATGACTGATCCCTATGATGTTCATGCCTCATGACCCCACCTACAATCCATGGCCCACCACATATTTTTGCATCCTCCAATCTTTGAACGATTATTATTTTATTTAAATAATAAATATCCTCAACATCATCCATTAATCCTCACACACATGTTCATTTCAATCACTACATCATAACATATACTATTTTCTTTTTCTTTTTTTCCCTTCCAATCTTTGGTTACTTTGAATGCTAGCTAGCCAGGGACTTAAGGTTACATAGGTTGCACTCAAAGCTAAAATTTCTATGGGATCCAAAGGATGTCAAAGTGGAATCAATCATTGTTTGCTAAATTTTTTTTCCACAAGTACTCCAAAACGATAATGACACTATGAATTAAAGTTATAAGTATTATACTATATATTTCCCTCCAGCCACTCTGAAGAATCTGATACGAATGGCTATGAAGGCATAACACCCAATTTAGAAACAGATCATACGGTATAGAATGCACTAGCATGACATAGTTGGCCCATTGTTCTACTTTTTTTTCCTTTTGAGTGGGGAGAACAATGCACGAATACTTAAATGCCCTATGATATACAGTAAGATTTTAAAAAATGATCTACGACTATAATTTTAACTGCAACATTAAAGTTTTTGGGTGTATGTAATTACAATACGATCACAATTATGATTGTATTATCTATATTTTTCTGTAATTTTTCTCAATATCAAGAAACTCAATGAAATTATGATCACAATTTAAAACATTTATATGTATATAGTTTAGTTGGATTTCCGCTCATATATATAGCTATCTATCACATGCAATATTTGTTTATCCTTTTAACTATTTTCCCGGTATATGGACATAATAGCTATGATTTGTTAGGTTAGCAATCAGTAATTGGATGGTTTGCATGTTCATCTTAATTGCAAACTAAAGAGAAAGAAATAGTCTACCCCATGATTTATGTAAACTAGGGATTACAATTTTATAATTAAACGCAATGATGACTCTTAACTTTTCTCTAATTATTTTTTGAGTAAAGAAAGAGCCCAAAGATACAGATTGGTTGTGGAAAGAAAAGGAAAGTAGTTCTTTTTAATTTCTACCAGCTAAGCGACAAAACGCCATGTGTGAGGAAATACATCTGATTAATCTGCAGATTGATTAAAGAAAACAAGAAGACGAAATTAATCATTCGGTTCTGCATTGGCAGATAATGGTAACTATCATACAATCATTCCCTATATATTTGGCGGTTCAGATGAATCTTCGAGTATGTTGTTTTGCTAAATTATATTACATACGGTTGGAAATGAAATTGACCAATCGTGCTGTATTTGCAAGGATATGCTCTAGCCAGTGTGTGTATAAATAAAGTACAAAAATGTATATATAACTATTTTAAAAGAAGTCACATTAACAATGAATTTTTTAATACTGATAATCATAGAAATTATTTGCTTTAACTTCATGAGGTGGTTTATTCAAATTGAGAAATAGTCGGGTCATCACAGTGATTATGTCCATAATTCTATACTTCATGTCATGATCCCATTAAAACGTATCCAATAATGAATATGGTCTAAGAATCAAATTAGATAGATATTCTAACTAACGCACAAGCGGGATAAGACATCATAGCATTAGCATTAGTTAGTTATGCTTAAAGATATTTGGGGGGGGGGGGGGGGGGGGGGGGGAGAGATGATTATGCATGGTTATATTAATTATATTTTTGGCATTGGTTGTGGATTGCAGTGATTATAATGCTAATGCGTGTAGAGTGACAGCAGAAAGGAAAACAAAGGGCATGCAGGAAAATAAGTGGGAGTTGAGTAAGACAAGTCAGTGACTGTGTTTCAGATTAGTATTATTGATCATGATCAGGAATAGGGACCACCAGCACCAAAATTGAAGGGCCAAACGAGACCCCAAAACAGGTAAAGCAAAAATTGACTGATGAATATAGAGTGAGCTAGTGAGTGGTGACAGTAGTACTTTGTTAGGTGTGAATGTATGAAATATGTATTTCGTTAATGATTTAATTTTGTCAAAAAAATTAGTTTATCATTTTAATAAAAAATTTCTTTTTAATTATATTTTTTTTATTTATAAACTTTGATTATATGATGTTTTTTATTTTATTTTTTTTGTTTAAATTACATACATAGACTATACCATTTGAATTAAATAAAATTACTAATGATATTAAAACTCTTTCTATAAATATCTAGTATAATTACATAGTTAGAACTCAATAAAATTTTTAATTCAACTAAAACAACTCCACCTAAATTGATTCATGGGAGTTGTTTAAATCTAAATTACATACAAAGATAATTTTATTTGAGTTGAATAAAATTACTGAAAATAATAAAACTCTTATTACGAATATTTAAATAGTTAACGCAATTATATATTTAAAACTTAAATCTAAAACCTCTAATAAATTAATTGATTCACACGACGGATGATGATGTTACTTTAGTATATGTGTACATGTTAGTATGATCATTATGTATAATTGTATATATGAAGAAAAAAAAAGAATGTAAATAAGGGAAATGGGGAAACAGTGAGTGAGTGTGCACAAGAGAATGAATGCACCAAAAAGACGAAGGAAGGATGAAGATGAAAATGGAGATCCTCTGTCACTGTCATTAGTGTCCCCTTGCCTGTCCCCAACATCATTACAAGTCCACATCACCCGGACATTCAACAAACGACGACAATCCTTCCCTTCCATCAATTTCAATTAATAATATCTCCTTCCCTCTCGGTCCCACCTCATCATACATACACACATACCAAATCCTTGTTCTTCATTCCAACATTTTATTTTTTATTTCTTTTTTTACTAAAATTAAAAAACAAAAATGGGGTTGTAGATGGAAAATAGAATGATTATTTTTTTTAAGAAAAAACAACATGGGAGGACGCGAGTGGACGAGGTTTTGGTTTTTTTTTTTTTGTGTTCGGGCGATGAATTGGTTTTTTTTGTTGGGGGGTGCAGTGGATTATGGAGAGGGAGTGGTGGAAGTGTGGGGACCCTTGGTGAGGTGGGGTCCACTAATAGTTGCATCCACGCGAGAGGGGGACCCACTGGAGAGAATTGTGTGTTTATGTTTCTTTTTGTTTTTGTGTTTTTATTTTTCTTTGGGTTCGTATGAAACCGTTGCAGAACAGAATTGGGTTAGTAGGGAAGTGAATGAAGGCACTCGAATTTTCTTAATGCTTTCTCTGCGTGCAAGCCAACCTCATCCATCATCTTGTACGGCAAAACCCATCATTACTACATTACCCTTCTCTCTCTCTCTCTCTCTCTCTCTCTCTCTCTTGGGATTGCTTTATATATAACTACTCCTACGCCTGTGGTTTTCTATTACCTCACTTCTTTGCATGACTACTTCCTAAACTCTTCTCTTCTACACTTTGCTCTCTACCCTCTTTCTTTCTCTTTCTTTTTCCCTTCCCTCAAGTACTATCATACACAAACACAAGGTACTTCACATACCCACATACACACACATAAGCAAAAACTCTTACTTCCCTTTTTCAAGTTCTTAAACTCATCACTACTTAACTCAGGAGTGTGCATATTTTCGTTGTATGGATGGATCCTTCTAGTGGACAACACCAGGTAAATATTATTGCATATATTGTATCATGCATGCGTGGTGGTGGTGTATTTTGTATCAACGTGTCTTAATTATGTCTTTTTATTTTGTCTTTCATGGTTTTTTATTGCTTGGTTTTAGGTTTTAATTCTTCCTTAAGATGAATTTGGATGAGTGAAGAAGGAAATGGTCTTAATTCACACAGAATTATTGATTTTATATTATTTAAAATTTATATAGGATCTTCTGTCCATCCCTCGTTATTCTAAACCATATACTATCCTATTCATGGTGTTTTCTACGAATCTGATACTTATATATAGCTGGGGTATGTAATTGATATGTCTCTCGAGCTAGAAAGTAAAGGCAAATCCCTTTGATTTAATTGGAAATTTAACTATATGTATATACACTTGATGTATGTATTGTAACTTTTTTTTAAAAAAATTAATTCTTAAAATACACTCAAATTGAGTTGAGGATTAATTGGTTAATGCTTGATTTTCATTTCACAAGTGATCAATTAGTTAATTTGGGTATGTTTTGCTTGTTGCAGCAAATGTCTAGCCAGTCATTGGAGAACATGTTGGCATGTTCAAAAGCCCACCAAGAGAGAAAACCAACGCCTCAGCCAGAACAAGCTCTAAAGTGCCCCAGATGTGACTCCACCAACACCAAATTCTGCTACTACAACAATTACAGCCTTTCCCAGCCAAGGTACTTCTGCAAGTCATGCAGGAGATATTGGACCAAAGGAGGTACACTTAGGAATGTCCCTGTGGGAGGAGGGTGCAGGAAGAACAAAAGGTCATCATCATCATCTTCAACATCAAAGAGAGTTCAAGATCAAGCATTCACACCAAATGTTAACCCTCTCACTGGCCTTCCTTCATTAATGTCTTATGACTCCAATGACCTCACTCTTGCATTGGCAAGGCTTCAAAAGCAGTCATGTGGGCAATTAGGGTATGATGATCATGATCTTTCAATGTTGGGGAACCACCACACAAACACCCCATGTGGTGATAATATCCTTGGCATGCATCACCACTCATCATCCTCATCCACAAACCCAGGGTTCTTGGATGCCCTCAGAAGTGGGTTCCTTGGAACACAAAGTAATAATAATATGCATCAGAATATGTACTATGGATATGGGAATGGGGACATGGGGGAGGTGGACAATGGTGGTGGGGTTGGGGTTAGTAGTAGTGGAGAGATGATGATGATGATGATGCCTTATAATAATGATCAAGAAATGAGTATTGCATCCACACAGGCAGTGACAGTCACCACCATGAAGCAAGAGATTTGCAACGGAAGGGAACAAAAGGTGTTGTGGGGTTTTCCATGGCAACTCAATGGAGACACAAACATGGGTGAACTTGACTCAGGAAGAGCTAGTAATTGGAATGGCATCAATTCATCATGGCATGGACTTCTCAACAGTCCCCTAATGTAGACAACAACCACAGGGCCTCTACTACTGATAATTTTATTTCCTTAATTTCTCATGTTTTGTTTTACTAAAAATGTTATTAGTCTAATTAGGATTTTCAATATCCTTTTGAGTGCTGGGTTAATTAATTACAGGGGTTTGGTTGATTCCCTTGAATCATCTCTTTTCTTTCTTTCTTGTTTTTTTTTCTTCTCTTTTTGCCCCTTAAATTGTCAAATTTTTTGTACTACTACTGTCTTTTAATTGGTGAATAGACTAATGAAATTTCAGAAAGGTTGTTTGCTAACCAAGTCAATGAAGTTGGAGAGAAGTAGATATAGAGCATCAAAATCATCATTTCCTTATTTGGCAGATGAGAGAGAGAGAGGGAAAGAGAGTGATGTTTCATGGTTTAATGCAGCCTGATCGAGCCTGAACAGTTAGAATCAATTTTGCAGAGCTTTGGATTTATAATTAATGTGATGGTTTCAAGATATTCTTCAAAGATTGCATCTTATTCTCACCAGGTAGATTCTTAGAACATGTTTTTGTACTGACTACTGACTAGTATACATTACTGAAATGCATTATTAAATTAAACTAAAGTACTTACAATGTACCATTATATCATATGATATGATAGTGGAGCTGAACCAGGTGACTAATTAGAATTTTAGAAATAGATCGAAATTTCAGTGAAGCATGAGCGCCAACTTCGGGAAGGATATTGTCCCTCTCTGTGGCACTTGGTAGACCAAATCCAACTTAGGATTTGGGCGTGAGGAAAACGTCAGTAATAAGTTTGAAAATAATTTGAATTTGCCTCAGTAACCAATGACAATGAGCTACATTACTACATCATGGTTTGAATTTTTTAAGAGGGACGTGGATTCTGGGGCATAAAAAATTCAATGGAGTCAGAGGAAGAATCTGACTTGTTTTGCTGTCACTCTTTGAGAATTCGTTCTTTGGGTATGAAAACATGAATATATATATATGCAGCTGTATAGCATAATTGAAGTGTTTTTCCTCCTAGCTTAATTGTATGAGATTATTGTTTTGTCCTTAATTAAGGGTTAGAGAGATTGGTGGGAAGAGATGGGTCAATGGTTGATATTTAATTAGATGATTATGATGTGACAAATTATTATAGGACTAAAGGGACTATATTTTAAATTTTATCAGCAACGAACAATATTTTAAATTGACCGTCACATTCACCTCAAAGAGCAACAAGTACTGGGCCTACTTTGGTTGGGGATTCAAATGAGAACGAGGTGGAGCAAGTACAGCTGGTCAAAGTCTCCAACTAGCACTATCTCTTGTTTATCTGACAAGCACATGGCACAAACATGATAGTATATTATTCCATCTATGTGCTTTACTTTTAGTTTCTTAATCAGTTGTTCACAAGGGTTTACAATTTAAATAATGCTTTACTTTACCCATGTGTGCTTTTAAAGGAATTGGATGTGTATATAGGAGTAAGAAGTGTTAGGGAACAAAAGAAAATGCTTGGCTTTGTTCCTTTGAATTACTACAAAACATTTCAGAATTCATCTAACCCTAAATAATTACTATATTTTAAATTTCTTGGAAAATCAAGTTTAAGATTTTCAACATACTCAACCAAGCCAAAAATAACACAGAAAATGAAGCAGTGGTTTAAACCAAAAACGCTTTTCATGTTAAATTTACAATAAGTTAAAGCAAATAATTTACCATCCCAAAAATAAGTTCGAATATTTGGAACCTTATGGGCCCAAAGACATGTCACTTGTCTTGACAAATGAATTACGGCGACGAGACAAATGTGCCACTTGTTCAGACTTGAGAGTCACTCATCAGATCAACACATGCATAGATACATAAGTTCTTCCAATTAAGTTCAATAACATGATAAGTACCCTTTTAAAACGAGACAAACGACAGAGAGAATCCTCAAAGAGATGACTAATAAGATATTTTGTCTTCAAAATTCTACAATGTATGATAAATCATTAAATAATTAAAATTTAGAATGAGAAGTTCCTGTAGAACCTGAGTTTCACGGGTTACACTAAAAGAGGTACTAATTTCATGATCTCAACTTATGTGTACAAGCATTATCGGCATATATATCTCACAAGGCAATTGTGAGTGATTGGATGTAAAGAAAGAAATTTAAAACATATAATAAAAGATTAATCATAATGGGAATATCTAATATCTTTGAAGAACTTTGTCTACTTATTCATTTTAATTTGCAGGAAGGCAAAGCGCCCACTAAACAGCAATGAAACGAATGGATGAGAGTGAGACACTAATTAGGTCATGGAGAATAAAATCTATACAACTGATTGCAAATACATCTTCATATACAAACTAAGAAATATCCACAAAACTTCAAATGAAGTAAAGAAACAACTCAAGGGGTTGATCAAGTGAAATACGACAAGATCTCATATTTGACATGTCACGAGTTTGAATCCCCACTTCTCTCTTTGGTGTGAGGTCAATGTAAATACCTTTGTGCGCTTTGAGTCCAGACATTTCTTCTACCTTAAATTGGAGTACCATCCCGTCCTAAATTTTCTCAATAAAAAATAAAGTAAAGGAACATCATAAGATTTTGTTTGTCACACCCGAAGTCAACAATCCTATAATTTTCACTATTAGATTAACCCTTTGGTTCTGTAACCTGTCAAGGTTGTTAGTGAAGTTTTATATTTTTTCTGCACAGTAGAAATAATCTGGTAAAGAAAATGCCTTCACGTGCAGCACTATAAACGCAATTGCTAGATTTTACATTCTTTAATGCCAAGTTCCAGCCGCAGCTGATTGAAGAAAGAGCAATCTCGTGGAAAAACTAGTATAGAAGCCAATACTCTCTCCATAAGAATCAATAAACCAAAAAATAAGCATGATTTTTAACAAGTTCACACATAAGTTTGAAATGTGTAAGGTTCCAGTTCCATGAAGAGAAAAGAACCATGTTCTACTTCTCCCAAATTCTACTACAATTGAAAACCATAAAAACCAATAATTCAAGACCGAGGCTTCTCCTTCTTCTCTTTGAAGAGGGCGAGAAGAGACACCCCAGATACCTTCACAACCTTAAATCGAACTCCGGGATATCTCCAACTGCATGCCCTTTTCGGCCAAAACCAGCAATAAGCACTTCATCCTGCACGAGTCATAACAATCATCAATTTTTAATTGGAAAGGAAAAAGAGAAACAAAATTCACCCCAACACCTCCCCTTCCCTTTTTTTTAGCAAAACTTATGTTTTCTTCAGTATAGTTCAAGCAACCATCATTTGGCACAAAAGCTGCAATCTTCTTTCCATTTTTTATTAATTGTACTCGAGCACATTTTCTAATGGCAGAGTTTGGCTGTTTAGCCTCAATCCCGCTGGAAAAGATGTCAATTTAGACAAATCTTACGTTAAAGCATATGGAAAATTTCCAAGTTCAAATGGTAAACATGCCATCCAAAGAAAAGTATATATTAAGCTAACATTTTTTCAAGAACAATGCCTTTTGCATGAGATGATCCAGCGAACGGCTTTTTCCATTCATTTCCAAGATGTGATTTCTTGTATGATTTGTCAGCCCACCTCTGCCTTCTTCGGTGGGACTTCAGCTTGCGAGCAGCTCCCATGCCATGTGTTTTCCTGACATAGGATACATAGCTATTAACTATTATTAGTTCACCCTACCATAATGGACCCTGTAGTTGAATACAGAAGACTGGATAGTAAACAGTGACTCAATTGGCAAAAGCAATCCACAAGAAAGGATGTACTGCATTGTTGTGTATTGAGAAAAACTCATAGCTCATCCCACGTCGCTAAAAATAAAATCAAGTTAAGATATATAAGTGAGGGACAACCCTTATCTCTTGAGCTAAGATAATATCAGAGTATATCCAAGATTAATCCAAAGGATTATTCACCATTGTTACGTTATCCACCGGATAAAAATAAAATAAAATTAAAGTATATAAATGAGAGACAATTCTTAACCCTTAAACTTGAACTAGCTTTTGAAATTAAAGTTAGGTCTAAACTCACATTCTAATAATATAAGATTATGTGTTAATATTTTCTCTCAATTGTGAAATACTGAATAAAATAAGCTTTATTTGACATGAAACTCGTGCCATCAGTTATCACATTAGACGTATAAAGATGAAGAGCACCTCCTGCAGTTTCTATACAATGGTCATCATTTTAGAATAAAATGAAATTTTTAAAGGACATGATCCAGACATGAACATGGCTCCTGAAACATAAGAGTCCAATTGTTGCCGGTTCCATAACCCAAAGTTTGCAACTTACAATTGAACACTGAGCTAAATTATGCACAAAATTTGTTTTAGGCCCGCAAATTTATAACAAATAGTATATTTTGATTGCAGGGAGATCTTATCCTTTTGGCAATAGCATATTATGCATGCCCATGTGAAACATAATTTTCTTTAGAAGTTCCACAAGAAGATTGCCAAGTACAAAAAATACAAAGAACTAACACCAGCTTCCAATGGGGCCAACATATAGACAATAAGAAAAATACACAGAATGAACACAAATCAAATAAAATCAATGCATAATTATATTTTAAAAAAACACTAATTTTTAAATTTCCTCTAATTCTGGCGGGGAGCTGAATACTATTCCAAAGTCTAAACACCCTTTTAATAATGATTCCTCTATGAAAATTGGAAAGAGCCAAGACATATAGCTTGGACTTTTAAGGGTGTTGAGGAATGGAACGAAGGAAATTGTACTACAAAATGTAATGATTATATGTTATGCTGAAACATAAATAGCAATTCAAAGTGAAAAAAACAAAATAGCGCAGCGAAATGAGACGGACGGAGTGGGTAAGTAAGAACCATCTACTTCACTACTCACAGTCACCTCGCCACACTCACTAAATTTAATAACGGCCCAAATGCATATGGGCTACGTGTGAAGCCTTCTTAAGACAAAAAAGTCATTTTTTCTTTCTATCTTTCTAGACAATGGAGTATTCCGATTGGTTACACTAGCCTCGCAACAATGATATCTCCATACCCATAAGTCCTAGGGTGTGTTTGATTGCTATTTTCAAAATGCATATGGATTCGTATCCCTGACTTGCTTAAAATGATTTTTCTATTTTACATTTATTTTCTCTTTTCAGGCACCCAAGTCCTAGGGTGTGTTTGATTGCTATTTTCAAATTTTGATTTCCGTTTTCAGAATGCAACTAAATAAGGTTGCTTAGATAGTTGGTGGAGGGGGAGAAAAACATTCAAGATGAAAATAGAAAATGAATATGAAAAATAATCCCTACATGCTTTTTTTTTTAGTTTTTAAAATTCTTTTTTTTATGTGTACTTGTGTAGGAATCAAATTTAAATATAAAAAAGTTTACAATAATTCATTACTTAATCAATTGAATTAAATTCCTTTATAAAAAAATACTTGTTGAAAACATTTTCAAAACTTAATAGGTTTTTCATAAGAAATTAATTACTTAGTCCAAAGTTATTATAAAAAAACAGATTTTTTAAAAAAATGAGACAAAAACTCCAGCCCCTATTTTTTTTTATACCTAAGACACCTAGTTTTTCTTTTGCTATCCAATTAAAAAAAATATCGTATTTCATTTACCTAACCGAATAATGATATACAGTAATACAGTATTATACTGATGTGTTAAATTTGAAAGATATTATTAACATGCATTGGTCAGTGAAATGGACTGAAATTCTTTAAGCTTTTGTATGGAAAAAAAAACATTGATAAAACGGTCTCATTAGAAAAGTAAAAAAAAGGGTCTTTTTAAATATCTTAAATTAAAATTTTACCTTAATCATTAAAGTGAAAAAAACTTTCATCATGTACAGTACAAATAACACCTAAAAAGAATTATAAATTTATTTCTCCCTTTACCATTTGGCTGCTGCATAACGAGATTTTTTTTTCTTCTTATATCCTGCATAAAGGAGAGATTAATCTCGAGGATACTGAAAAATTAGAAAAATGTTAGTAATTTTTTTTTCTTTTTTACAAAGCAGATATCCTTTATGTAAGACATATACAAAATGTCCTTAATAGGAAGGCTTTTTTTTAATAAGTAAAAAAACAAAACTATTTACTAATTTTAAAGAAAATAGAAACGTTTACCTAGTGTAATTATTGAATTCAAATACTCCACATTAATCTTTATTTTCCAACTAAATAATTCTATCTTCGTTTTTATATATAAGAAACAAATACTCAATTCATCAAGTCCAATAAAAATAATTAATTTAGTTCATTTCAATTAATAATATCATAAATTTAAATTTTATTCTAAAAATACTTATTGAATCAAATGGTTTAGTAATGATTAAATTTAATGGCACTACTCATCTTTTCAGGAATAATTTTTTCCATCAATATGACTTATCTCATTAGTAGTCTTTATAATAAAAAAGATTAAAAAAAATTGACAATGAATACATTTAAAAGTGATCATATGTTTCTTCTATTTAGGGGAAAAAAAGAAGTATTCACACTTGTTTCTTATACATAGGAACCTATGTAGTAAAATCAAAACATAGTCCCAAGGGGAGGGGAATTATGTGAAGAGCTTAATTCATTCAATAACTAAACACCAATGTTTCAAGTACAATTCACACATAGTTTCAGATGGAGGCAGGATTTACAGCACAGTGCAGAGGGTAATCTAGGGGTCGGACAAAATTGCAAGAAAGACGTAGTAATAAACATGACATGAATATATAAAACATAGTAAAAAAAAGTCTAAACGATTAGCGAAAGCTAAAGGAGACATGACCAATCTCCAGTCATTGTTACTGTTGTTCTGAACGTTCATGGGGGTGGCGGTTTTGCTCCACGGCAACTTCGTAACTGATTATGGTTCCAAACCTTTGCTCACTCGTATTCGATGGTGTTAGTATATGAAAGGAGGAGCGAATTCGATGATCCATCAGAGCAGCAGCACACACTTTATATAGAGCTTTGGCCATCAACAAACTCAAGTGTGCAACGGGATATGGGCGATAATTGTGGGATAATGGTTACATGGTTACAACAGTTTTTAAATATTAGAGTTGAACCTAAATAGAATATGGACCACATCAGAAAAGAAAAATTCACATGATAACAACTCAATATCCTAACTAAATATTCAGATAACATACCACATATGCTTGTTCCTAAAGACAAGGGATACTTACAAAATTGTGAAAAAACTAACATTCTCTCACTTGGTCCATTTAACCCATCACTAATCATAACAAGAAACAAAATATATGAATCATGACGATAAGTCCTCTAAAAACAAGTATTATCTTCCATGTATCACAATATATCAAGTTTCTCAATGCTCTTAACTTAATGAATAAACCACATGTTTATAAATAAGTGCACAAAACAAATGATACTTCTCAAAATAAATAAGTGCACAAAACAAATGAGAAACATCACACTTAATAAGAATTTCATCAAAACAATAAATGTACTTACAATGGATGTCACATTATGGAATCAAGTCCCATTCGCACTACATGATCCTTAAAATTCTTTGGTGGCATGCCTTTAGTTAAGGGATCAGCGATCATCATGTTTGTGCTAATGTGTTCAATGACAACTTTTCTTTCTTTAACGCGTTCTCTTACGGCTAAATATTTAATGTCGATGTGTTTACTTCGACTTCCACTCTTATTGTTCTTAGCCATAAATACCGCAACAGAATTGTCACAATACAACTTTAATGGCCTGGAAATAGAATCCACAACTCTAAGGCCAGGCATGAAACTCTTCAATCATACACCTTGTGAGGTAGCCTCAAAACAAGAAACGAACTCAGCCTCCATAGTGGAAGTAGTAATTAAGGTTTGTTTGACACTTCTCCAAGATATAGCTCCATCGGCTAACATAAAAATATAATCAGATGTTGATCTTCGTGAATCAACGCAACCAGCAAAGTCTGAGTCAGAGTAGCCAATCACTTCCAGATCATCAGTTCGTGTATACATGAGCATGAAGTCTTTTGTTCCTTGAAGATATCACATCACTTTCTTTGTCATTTTCCAATGGTCAATACCTAAATTACTTTGATATCTTTCCAAAACTTCAACAGCGAACGCAATATCAAGTCTAGTGCAAACCTAAGCATACATAAGGCTTCCAATTGTTGAAGCATATAGAATATTTTTCATGTGTTCCCGCTTAAAATCATTTTTAGGGGATTGGCCCAAATCAAGTTTATCACCTTTCACAATGGGAAGGTCACAAGAAATATTCATAGATTGTGAAATTGCAAACAAACACACATGCTCATTAAGCAAATTTGAGACTAAAATGTCATGTTTTGCCAATGCAAATTATGTCTCAATATATGAATCTAGTGACACAAAACTTGCTTGTGGGCTAAAGTCCTACTCAATTATATTCATCATGCAACTTTATGATAAAACTATTAAATCATGTTCTTTTCCTTAATTCCCGTGGATAAATTAAGAAATATAATCTAATATTTTATTCTAATTAATCATACAAATACAACAAAATTCCTGTGGATAGATTTCATCACATTACATATGATTAATCACAATTAATATTTCTAATGTGATTATAAATTTTAGCATATAGTTTTACTCAATTAAAGATGATGTGACTACTCTCTAATTTAATAAAATTATATTAATCACTTAAAAATAATCTTTTCATAACATACTTAATAATACAAATGTGCTCAATATTAAATCATAAAAGTTACATGTATAACAATCATACCAATTCAAAATAGTATTGTATGTATATTCATTCAACATGTAATAAACTTTAAAGGATCAAATCCAATGCATACCAGCATTTAACATAATATTGCATGTTCAACATAACTTAGAGACACACAATTTTTAAATAACTTGTACATAAATGATTTATCATTGGTTATGAATATATATGAACTACACATAATAAATGAATAAAACATAATAGCTTAGTGGTTACATGCTTCAGGGTAAAGGTTCGAGATTGGCTCAAGGCATTTCCATTTATGCGTTTCGTGAGATTCGAGCTCGTAACAATGAGGTAATATAAAACACATCAATCACTGGATCAAGTCACTTGCATGTGCATATTTATAATATCTATTAACAATTCCGTATCAGTAAACAAAACACGTGCATGTGCATCTTCAACCTCCAGTCGGGTCATAAAGATCCGATTAATACCCGCAAAGCCGATTATGAAAACCCACACCATTATATGCATTTTAGACACCCAAAAACATGTTTTAAATCACAGAAAAATTAGAAAACTCATAGCATTCCTAACTTTGATGTTATTTCAAATTAACAAGGCTAAAAACATAACACCCATATACTTAGAAAATAAATTTCATTTGATTGCTGCATAACGAGATTTTTTTTCTTCTTATATCCTGCATAAAGGAGAGATTAATCTCGAGGATATTGAAAAATTAGAAAAATGTTAATAATTTTTTTTCTTTTTTACAAAGCAGAAAACCTTTATGTAAGACATATACAAAATGTCCTTATTAGGAAGGCTTTTTTTTAATAAGTAAAAAAACAAAACTATTTACTAATTTTAAAGAAAATAGAAAAGTTTACCTAGTGTAATTATTGAATTCAAATATTCCACATTAATCTTTATTTTCCAACTAAATAATTCTATCTCTGTTTTTATACATAAGAAACAAATACTCAATTCATCAAGTCCAATAAAAATAATTAATTAGGTTAATTTCAATTAATAATATCATAAATTTAAATTTTATTCTAAAAATACTTATTGAATCAAATGGTTTAAGTAATGATTAAATTTAATGACACTACTCATCTTTTAAGGAATAATTTTTTCAATCAATACGACTTATCTCATTAGTAGTCTTTATAATAAAAAAAGATTTTAAAAAATTGATAATGAATACATTTAAAAGTGATCATATGTTTCTTTTATTTAGGAGAAAAAAAGAAGTATTCTCACTTGTTTCTTATACATAGGAACCTATGTAGTAAAATCAAAACATAGTCCCAAGGGGAGGGGAATTATGTGAAGAGCTTAATTCATTCAATAACTAAACACCAATGTTTCAAGTACAGTTCACACACAGTTTCAGATGGAGGCAGGATTTACAGTGCAGTGCAGAGGGTAATGTAGGGGTCAGACAAAATTGCAAGAAAGACATAGTAATAAACATGACATGAACACACTATTTATTGGACTACAATTTCAGAACACATCATTAAATCAGACATCATCACAGCTATTTTTGAGGCTTCTTCCACAAGACCCCGATCTTCTTCAGCATGTTGCCATTTTTCTTCCTCTGGAAGTCATCATCCATGTCTTCAGCATAGGGTGAGCCCTTGTAGTTGTTGTTATCCAAAGACACAGTTCTCTCTGTGAGCCTCCCATTGTTGTTCCCTGTTGAAATCATAACAGCAGCTGCCTCTGCAGCCTTCCTCCACTGATCAGACTGCACCTTCAGTCTTCTCAGTTCTGCTTCCATTTCTGAGTTCGCGGCTTGTGTTGCCTCCAGCTGCTCAGCCACTCTTGCAGCCTTCTTGTTGCTCTTATCTGCCTCCTCCATCACAATCCCGAGTTTCATGAGAGCCTCGCGTTCCGCTGCCCTCACTTGCTCTACTTCAGCAGCAACTTCCTCCCTTGCTTTGCTGCAGTTGTTCATTTCCGATTTCAGCGTTTCGTTCTCTTCAGATATGCTTTGCAGCATTGTCTCCTTGTCCATCATATCTGCCTTCAGTTCCGCCACACATTCTTCTAGTCTTTTAATTTCCCTTTTTAGTTCGTGCTCGTTTTTGGATGACATGCTCTCTTGAAGCTTTAGGTTCAGGTTGTCATTCTCCTCCACAATGCCTTGCAACTCAGTTTCCTTGTCCATTAGGTTAGCCTTCAACTCTTCAATATCAGCTTTTTTCTTTTTCAACTCAGCCTCTAGCTCACATTCCCTCTGACATGATTCAGATTTTATCTGGTCTACTAACTCGTAGGCATTCCTGATCTGCACCGTGCTCCGATTCTGTTCTTCTTGGTATTTAATCTCAGCAGTCTCTATAGCAGATCTCAATCGTTCAACCTCGGACTTCAAAGAAACAACTTCTGCTTCCAGCTGACTAGGATCCTCACCCTGTTTCAATATTTCAGGTTGGTACTCAAATTTATGATCATCTGCAACATTTTCTGAAAGGATGCATTTATTATTGATGGGGTCTGTCTCAAGATTGCTAACAAGTGCCTCTAGTGAGTTCACCCGTGCTTCAGATTGGTCTAACTCTTTAGCAATGGAGTTGTAGCCATCAACAGCTTTCGCAACATCAGCCCTTAGGAACTCAACAGTTCCTTTTGCAGCCTCAAGTTGCATCATAGTTTCATTGACCAATGCTTGGGCCTGAGCTTCAGATTCTTTGCAATCCCTTAGTTGGTTTTTCAAGGCATCCACAAGAGAAAGCGTTTCGGACAAGTTCTGCTTCAGGTTAAGAAGCTCAATGTCTGCTGATTCTGCGTGTTGAGATTGCACACTCTCACAATTAGCTACCAATTCAAGTTGCGCCTTGAGCATCTGAATTTCGTTCGTTGCAGAGGCCAGGGCAGCAGACTCAACTGAGAGCTGCTTTTTGGAAGACTCAAGCTCAGATTGGCATGCCATATCACGTTCTTCTACGATATTCTGGAGCTCAAGAACGCGAGCTTCTCCAGTAGAACAAAGATCCAGAACTTGTTTTTGTGACTCTTCAAGTTTTGCAGATAGGGCTAGTAGTTGCTCCTTGGACTCCTCAGCTTCTTGCTGAGCTTGCTTCTTGCATGATTCAGACAAAATAAGCTGGTCCTTTACCTTCTTCAAGTCATTTTGGAGTTGAGAAATTTGAGATTCCAACTCAGATATTTTGCTGGGGCGCTTCCTCTAAAGCAACATAAAATTGTAATGGTTTATAATTATCAACAAATTTCAAGACAAGGAAAATGTGCTGACAAATTTGAAAAAAACACATCATATCAGTGAATCCAACCAGGATTACAAAATCCCAAGTAGAACAAAATTGAAAAATGATACAAGATACCATATTCCTCGGGCTCTGGAACATATAAACACAAGGCTTTTACAAGTCATTATGTACAATGCCAAACACAAATATAAAACCAATGATAAGTTGCTATGTTGCAGCCCGGTAGTTTATTCTACTCGCTCTCTTCAGTGACTTTTTTTTTTGAAGTTCAACACTTAAATCAGAATCCTTTAAAAAGGGTCCATTTATTATCCACATACTAAATAAATAAAGTGCACTTTGTAGGAGAATCTACATCCTAAAATGAACTTCAAGTAAGCTTCAAATAAATAGTTAGTAGCACCCATCAGCTAGTACTTTTGAAAGGAAACTAGGAAACAGTCCCACATTACACTTAGAAACACTTTTGGCATAGCTTCTTTCAAAGCTACTAAAATATCAAAGGAAAAAAAAGCTTATCTAATAGAGATTGTGGTTCTCATTGTGAAGATTATCCAGCAGATACTACGGTTCCAACACATCCAATTAAATATATACAATGAATATAGTATTTGTAAAACAATTGTTACCTCAACAACTGGGCTTCTGGGTGATCTGCGGTCAGTGACTTTGGGGCTTCTTTCCTTTGATGATTTAGTAGCCTGACTTAAAGAAGATGCAGAGTCGATGTCCAGAGTAGTAGGCTTGAGTTTGCGCACGGCACGTGGAGACACCTTCTGAGGCACTTCAGAGGACCCACTTCTGAAATCAGAATATACAAATGTAAACAAGTGAATTCCGTTGTGAGGAATGGAAACCCATATCTCCCAATTCTAGCCATAAATACCTTGTAGCCATATTAAACATTATCCTCACACTCACATTGCAGCAGAAATTCTTTTAGATGATATAGCATTGAGAGTTTGAGACTAGATAAGTCGAACCATTCTTCATGTCAAATTTAAACATACACAACTACAAGCTAAAAAAACAACAGAGTAATTGAGTACAACAACTACATGAGAATGATTCCTATAATTTACAAGAAAGTCTTCCTAATATAACATAGAGTCATCAACTTTATAAATTCAGTTTGAAAATGGAAAGTGCCTTCTAAACACAAATTAAAAGACACTTACAAGTTACAAGAAAGTCTTCCTAGCATAACATGGGTGTCATCAACTTCATAAATTCAGTTTGAAAATGAAAAGTGTATTCCAAACACAAAAGAAGAAACTCCTACAAGTTACAAGAAAGTCTTACTAGTATAACTTAGGTGCCATCAACTTCATAAATTAAGTTTGAAAATGAAAAGTGTCTTGGAAGCACATGTTATGAGTTACTATTTTCAATTAATTAACAAGGTATTAACAGTGAATTTTCAATTACAAATTTCTAGTAATTGGCAGAGAATCTTATTATTTCAAGAAATGTTATCACCATTGCTCAATGGGGATAGTTGGTGCTACATATTGCCCCAACCAAATGATATAATGTCTTTTAAATTTGATACTCATTATGGAGAAGAAATACAAAGAATTTCTTTTTAAGTTTTATCTTTTCTCCTAACTTCAAAAAAGGGAATAAAGCATCAGCATTAACACCCTCATTAGAATTTTCTTAAAAGTAACTATCTCTATTTTATATATCATTACTTTATAATATATCCATTTATATAGAATCTTGGAAAAAGTCTTTTCTTTCTTATTTATAAAGTAAAGAGAAAATACTTTCTATCTTTGGGATTTGATACTACACTGCTGCTCAAAATATCGGGGGAGTAATATGGCTGTTGATTCATAGAAAAAACCAATGTTTTTCTTCACTCATTAGAATTGGTAATAACTGCCTCAGGTCCCAATCTCTCATTCCGCAGTTAAAGGGACAAGCCATATTAAAGGAACCAAAACGGAAACGTGTAGAGGCACGATTAGGCCTTTAGGTTTGAGACAAATATGGTTAGACACCATCAAACTATTTTTCTTTTTCTTTTGTAATAACCCAAATTGGTCTAACTTGTCAAAGGGATAGATCAATAACACATTATTTTGGTAAACTCAATAATATGCCTTTTTGGTTGTAGAGTAATGGTATCTTGGTTAGTTTTGGGCAATTGATCATATTTGAAGATAAAATTTAACAAATTTATAAATAAAAGAAAAGTTCCCACCGAAATTAATATTGTAGGACAAGTTCCATTTAGATATTGCATGTTGAGACACAGAGAAACACCTAAAGCTTTTTCTACTGTAGCTAATAGCTTTGTATGAAAGTGACACGAACTCGGTGGTATTTTTTTTTTGAACGAGAAAAGGCAAAAGAAAACAAAAGGAAGAGTTACTCCCGACAAAGGAGAACCCCTTGACAAACATTTGGTGCACTTATTGCTGTTAACAACATGAAAAATTAGTATAGAGCTTATTATTTATTAACATTTTCTCCTTCTATTTTAGAAATACTAAATGACATTAAAATTTGATAAAAGGAGAAAATAGAGAAATACAACATATATCAAGGTAAACAATACCACTAAGCTGATCTAGCTTCCTAATTGCGCTTTAAAACCATAAATCCTTTTGAATTACCAAAGTAAGAAGCAAAATTAATAAAACAGGAAAAGAGCAATGGACCAATTAATTCAAGATTACCTTGTCTTTGGTGTCTGCATGGCTTAATTGCCTTCTATCCAGTAAAGAGAAACAGGTCAATTAGTTGGGCCTCGCTGCTTGAATGCTCTCTGACCCACAAGGACTGTTACAGTTCAGACAAATATCACACACTGAGACAAGAGAATCCAATGTGAAGGTTGAAGTTATGGAAAAAAAATAAATGTGTTCATGCAGGATGGGCTGCTCTTCTTATCTTCACCTCCTATGCTATAAATGCACAAGATTTGCTCACTGTGATTTTCACTTCAATGCTAAAATAATAATAAATAAAAAAACACCTTAACCTAACAAGTGACCAAGTACCTAAAAATAGCACTACTTTCTAAAGATAGTTAATAAGGAAAACCCTTCATAGATTTCACTACAGTTCACTCCATCCTAAAAGTATCAATAAAAACAAAATGTGTCATAAGATATCACTAGAAAGATGTGCGCAGGTAAGGGAAATGGGAACCACTATCAAAGGATGGAAAAATAAAAAGTCAAGCAAATTTGCATTAATACAAAATGTCAAACCACAGGTCCACACATGAGGGAAAATGTTCTCATTACCAACTGATGCTATGATAAGCTCTTTCAGGCTAACAGCACCCTGTAATGATCAAGAGGGGCCTACAACTACAACAACAGAAAAATGATGAAAATTACACAGGTGCCCACTTCAACCCATTTCAAACGAGGAAAATACCAATTTGCCCCTATGTGCTAATGAATCAATTCCATTTCAATCTAGAGGTGGCAAAATGATTTGCCCCGGCTTGGCCCAAATCTGCCTAAAGAAATGCAGGATTTGAGCTTTAAATTGTGAGTAGATTGTCAAAGGTGATCTAATTCGGTTGAGTAGGACGTGTGAGTTGTGTAAACCCCCTAACACTGTCTTCGATTCCCACGGATTAAGAAAAAATTAAAAATAAACTTTTTTATTCGAATCTGATCAAGACTCAATCTAGACATAACCTCAAAAATCCACCAAAAGCCTGAACAAGCTTCATTTTAGATACCCAAATTGAATTTCTTTTATTTCCAACCCACTTTTTTATATGGGTATCTCAAAGTACCGAAATCCATTTAAGGAGTTGACCTCTTCCAATAGATGTCTTTCTATACACACGGGCTAAGGATTGAATCCTTGACCACATACTTAAGAAATAATGTTATCTACCAAACATTTGTCCCAACCCACTATAACTCACACCCAGCATGGGACCGGTTTTGACAACTCTTTTCTCATACATACATTTACAAAGGGCATTATCGTAAAACACAAATGAAATTTTCTAAGCCCCCAATTTTGCCGTGAAAGAAGGCACGGTTCATTCAACGAGAGTTTAGGATGTGAAGTTGGTGTGATATGAACACAAATCCATTGAACTAAAAACACTCAAACCTCCTGATTCTGTCTGCCGAAATGCAAAAGCCAAAAATGATCACTGCACTAGGCTCTAACCCATTGACATTTTTCCCACATGATTATTGCTTCAACGAGGAAACAAACAAGATAATTTTGTAACAAAACATGTTCTATACATGTGCATTGAGGAACAGAAAAACGCCAAAACTGATAAGGAAAAAAAAAACCTCATGCAAGGAATCTCATCTCAATGGGAACAAGAGGAGGAGGAATCAGATGTTACAGGAAACGAGAAAGCATGCAAAAAACGTTAAACTTGGCAACAAAATAAGATAATGGAAGGAAAGAAGAAACACTGAAAAAAGAACCCATCTTTTGAGAGAGAGAGAGAGAGAGATTAATTTATTAAAGCATGAAATAAAAAGCGGAAGATTCAGAGAAAGAAACGGACAAAAGAAGTACGTTAAGGAATCACCCCCTTTTTCTTAACACATTCCTTTTGCTTTTAAAAAAGGATTGATTAATAAAATATTTCACAAACGAAAAAGCTACGGGGCCTTGCTCTTGCAGCTAGCTCTAATGTTGGTGTCAGTTTGTTTTGGCATAACTTTTAACAGGCAAAAAAAAAAAAAAGCGCTTTTCATCACATTTCGGGTTGGACAAAGTAACGTCTTTTATTTTGGAAAATTAAGAAGCAAAGCAGTTTTATGACGAAAAAGAGAAAACAAATGTGAAGATGGAAGAAAAGATGAAACTGAAGCAGGGAGTTAATAAAGTAAAGAACTTTAATGAAGTGGGAGATCTTTGTTTGGCATGTGCTATATTATACTAACCTGGGCAGCAAGAAATTATGCGAGAGATAACAAATGAAGCAGTAATTAATAATAATGTGACGTGTATCATGGAGCTGTGTGATGAGAAAAAGTAGAATGTAGATGGAAAATAAGTAATAAAAGGGAAATGAGCATGGAAGCATGAGTGCTAAGTGCTAACCTTAACTTAGAAGAGGTGGAAGAGTAGTGAGGTTGTTTGTGTCGTGGGTTAATGATGTGCCTGGTTTGGTTTCCCTTGTTGTGTAGGATTCTTGTGTCTGTGAAGTGTGAACACTGGTTTTGTTAAGAGGATAGTGTGCTGAGCGTGCAAGTGTGAAGGGTAACAAAGGAAGGTGAGTGAGTGAGTGAGAGTGGGGAAGGAAACAAAACAAAAGAGTAATGGAGTCAGAGTGAGAGTCTTTGTCACTTCACGGAATCCGAATTAATCAGTTTCAACTATGACTTTGCGTCCGCGAACTCAACTCCATGTGTCCTACCGTATTATTCTCACCTGCTCCCCTCCACTTTTTTCTAACTTCAACCGCACTTTTTCAAATTAAAAGAAAAGAAAACAATCTTATACCTCTCTTTATAAAGCGTTGCTTCCTTTCATTCTTTAAGCTGGATTTGTTTTTAAGAAGAAGAAAAAATAATACTGCAGAGAAATTTTATATTTTTTATACTATTTTAATTTTTAAAAATTATTATATTTTTTATATTTCAGTAAATGGAGAAGAAATAGAGGGAGATGAAATAAGTATGTTAGAAAAGAAATAGATGAAAAATATAGAGAAAATAGAAGTTGTTTAGTTGAAGGAAAAAATATTTAAATTAAATTGAGTTGATTATAAAAAAAACAATTGATAATAAAATACGTTATTATCCAATGAAAAAAGAAGCAAACCCAAAGAGAAGCGCCTCACGGAAAGAGTAGAAAAACAAGAGACCAAGGAATATTCACGTAACACTGCAAGCACGCTACTTATTTCTAGGCATTTCTTGGCATTCCAGAGAAGAAAATCTGCAGCATAAAATCCATTGATTTCAAATATTTCGAGACTATTTCAATGCTGCCAAACACAGTCTTTGGGGTGAGTTGGATTTATGGATAAAATAATAAAAGTTGTTTTATAATTTTAAAAATATTTTTTTCTTATCATTTTCAAATGATACTCTAATAAAATATTTGAATAATTATTTTGTGTATGCATTTTAATTTTCTTTTCTTTTAAATATTTATGCTATAAACACAAAAAATCATGAGAAGAAAAAAGTGAGGCATTCAATCGTCTGATTGTTGTGACTAGATGCAAGGTGAAAATATTTGCTTATTGATTAAAATTTTACCACTACGTTTTTCTATGGTCTACTAAAAATTGTTAAAAAAATACATAACGTAGATCTCATTTTTTATTTAATGAAATTCAATCGGGATGATTTATGTTTTTGTCCCAGGCTGATCAAATTTTATTTCTTATATAGAAGGATCTTCTTTTACTATGTTGAATGATCTCTTATGTTTCTACTTTTTTTCTCGTTTTTACCTGAATGATCTAATATAAGAAAAGATATCGACAAAATGTACTTTAATGCTCAAATAAGGATTCGGCTTAGAGCCAGTAAATGTGTATTGAATGAACGATGGTTTTTATCTACCAACTCTATCCTTTTTACTCTAACATTGTTGGGTCTTAGAACTTTGAGCCTGAATGTGCTAATTACCATCTAGGTAATATGTTCTCTAACCAGGCTTAGGTGACCTAATTCAGTGATTATTGTTAACTATAATTATTGGTCCTTCATAAGGCTGAATGAGAATTAGGCTATCTCAATCATATATTTACATGGTGAATCATTCCATCTATTTGTGGAGCCGAGTAGCTATTCAACACCCAATCTAAATACATATATGGTATAATTTAGTTTTCAACAGTAACAAGAGAATATATTTTGACTTAAATACATTTTTTGTCCTTACAATATAACATTTTTTTCATTTTTATCCTTACAAATTTATATTTTTCATTTTAGTTCCTGCAAAATATATTTATTTTATTTTTTTTCTTAAAACGCTTTTGATAACACTCTAAATAATAAAAAAAGTGTTTAAATAATAAAAAAAATATTATTTAAAGTACTTTAAGGACAAGCAAATCAAATATACACATTTTGTAAGAACTAAAACAAAAAATTACAAGAACAAAAATGAAAAAAAACACTAATTTGTAAGGACAAACATTTAAGATATTTAAACCATATATTTATATCAATAAAAATTAAACTCAAATATAAAAAAATTAAAATAATTTACCTGCACTACTCATTCAATTGAATTAAACCCTAAGAAGAGGATATTAGATATTATGGTGTTAATATTTCTCTATTCAGTTTTTGCTAATCTATATTAAACAACTCCCTTTTTTCTATAATCTGAAGGAACATTCACTTTTTTTTTAAGAAACATTCACTTATGCTATGCTTCTTTTTCCCCCGCATTTATCTCTCTGTAGGTGTTAGCATGACTTATGACTTGTGACTTGTGAGAAAGAAAGGTCTCACGTGAAGCATACATTAATTGGGTGAGTTTCACGTTTTGGCTTTTCATTCTAGCTTTTCTATCTATAATCTATATAATATATAATCAATACATAGTATTCTCCTCGATCTTCAATTCACATTGATTTACAGCAACGGAACATATACACATGGTCCTTAAAACCATTGTAAAGAAACTGAAAGAACCGTATTATATGTATAGTTGAGAGAAATTATTGTTTCCCGCGTAATTCCATGATGCATTTTTCAAATGTTGCAATCAAACACCCAAATAAAACATATATATAGACGTTGTTATCAAGTTTTGTTACATCACTTTTTTAATCATATAAATTAAACAGAAAATAATTAAAAGTGCAAAAAAAGGGAATGAATCAAATTTATGACACACTAGCTATAATCTTGGTAGTGTGTGCGATATCTCCTTGTTAAGCTCGTGTTAGATCATGTATGAAAAATTAAGCGACATATTCTTTAAATATGTAATTAAGTGTTCAATCTCATATTTATGTGTATGACAAATTATTTATTATTATAGAAGTTTTTTAATCATTAGAGACTGTTTTAGTTTTTTTCCTTTTCGTGTGAACAGTTTTTTTTCAGTCTATAATTAGAACCTTTTTTTTTTTCAAAGTTGACTTTTTAAGCATAATTTGAAATCTTTTGAAGTCTACAAATCAAAAAACAAGCATGCACTTAGATGGTGCATACACCACTCGGCACGTGGCTCACAAAAAATATCCCCCTTATGGGTACTTATATAGTTATTTAAAATATACTAGTATATATTTTGTCACTAACAATAAACGATACATAAAATACAAAATGTACAACTATGGTAATGGCTCAGTTTTTGTGTTGTTGTGGATGGCTTATGTAGCCAAAACTTAAGGATACATTTGATCTTTAAATTAAAAATGAGTATAATTGAAGTTGGTGAGACATAATACTTTTTTAGTAATGTCACTATATAGTGGTATATACATCATTATCATTTTGCGTACGAATAAAATATACGTAGGAAAAAAAAGTTTGACCATAAAGTCCGGGAGCTTTGAATTACCATGCAGCTTCTGCTGACTTTATGCTGGATTATTTTGCATGTCCCATTTAGGCTTGCCCCCACATATATGATAGGAAATTAATAATACTATATTTATTTGGACCATCCGAATTAATTTGTCATCACTTATCAAGATCCATCAACGAATAATAACGAGCTAACGTATTCTACGCCCCAATCTAAAATTATTCAGAATGTGCTGTGCGAGATTAACGCTCCCTCCAGTTATTATTGTTAATTATCATTGTTTTGAAAATTTTCTGGCCCACATAAAATAACACAAACTATATCCTTAATATGATGATGTAATAAGCGAACTGAAATGAAACTGTCGTTCAGAACTTTTTGTGAATTTTTGAGATGAAGGCCAATTAGAATAAAAATTTTGGATTAAAATCAGTAGCGGAGCCAGAAAAATTATAAAGCCTGGGCAAAAATTTAAAGATAGCAAATTCACATTTTTACCTTTTATTTTAATTTTTACCTTTTTTTTTTAATTTTTACCTTTTTTTAAAAAAAGTTAAGAATGAAAGTCGTTGAAAAATTGAAAAGTTGGGAATAAACTTTGACAACAACAAAAAAAATAAATTAGGAATAAAGAATACAATTATCTTAATAGTAAAACGACATAGGATAGAATTTTTGGGATTTTTAAAAGTTAAAGGTAAAATACACCAAATTAAAATATTAAAAATAAAATTCACAAAAAATTAAAAAAATTAGAAATACAAAATACAATTAAACCTTAACTTTAAACCGTTTGACTTTAATCTTTTAAAATGTGTCGGTTAGAACAAGCTGGTTCTTCCATTAATTTTTTTACACTAACGATGTCAAATTTAATTGACGTGATAAAAGTTCATTTAACCTAACATCTCACAGTTTTTCATGTTTTACTAAATTAACTAAGTTGATAGATAAATTTTGGAATAACCAATTTAGTTTAACAGAGGAACTTCAAATGATCAAATAAAACTTTTTAAACTCAAAAAATCAAACTGAAAAAAAATTCAGATATGTGCTTCTCCAATGCGTTGTTCGAAACTGATTGTCAACTGTTATACTTAGCTTGGAAAAGGAAGAACATCCTAATCATTTGGGCCAAATGAATTTTCTTTTAATTTTTACCTTTTTTTTTTTTTACCAAATGAATTTGGGCCAGAGCCTGAGCAATTGCCCAGGGTAGCCGGGTCTTGAAATCGCCTATGATTAAAATATAATATAAAAGTGTAAGTTCTAAATTAATTTACTGATTAATTCTCTTCGAACGAATAAGGCCTAACTTTAGTTAGAGGCTGGTCTTGGGTTGAGTGAGGGTGAAGGGGACTCTCGACACATAATCTGGAATGTAATTTTATAGTACAGATCAACATTTTCAGAATTTAAATTTCATTCCGAATCAAGGTGAGGAAGTAAAGTTTGAAGGTACCGGAAGCAATTGTCAGGTATCTTTAACTACCCTTACCCATGAAAATCCAAGAGAGTACTTCACTATTTCAATTTTATGGCAGAGGGATATGAGTACAACTTTCTCTGCTCAATTTGCTATCATCATAGTGCATGGCCCATGAAAATATCCAATAACGTGACGAGAGCCATATCTTAAGTTGGTAAAGGCTTAAACAAAAAATCAACTAATAGTTAAACAATAGTGAAAAGTACCTTTATTTCAGTAATGCTATTACTTTTATCCATTCCCATCCTTGCTCCCGTGGTGGGGATATTTTTTGTTTCGTCCCCATTTTTTGCCTTCTCACGGGGACTTGTAGGACCTTGTTTTACATTAAAAAAATATTAAAAATTATAAAAAAAATATATTTTTTGTTTTATCTTAATTTTTCAATAATAATAAATTTAAGGTTTAATTCTAAGTTTAAAATATGACTAAAAATACCAAAATAAATCAATAATAATAGTAATAAAATCACACAAACATAAAGTATCTAAGAAATATTCAAGTACACATTAATGTTACAGTATTATAGAATGAAAACAATAAAACTAGTATAACATTACAAGTCTTTATACAATAAATTAACATCATCATACTGAATCAAATCTTCATACTTTCATCTAAGTGCAATGACACATCTTCAACATCAAACATATGAAACAAATGGTGAAAAAGCGAAGAAGTGAAGAGGGTGAAGACAGTGTAAAACGGTGAAACGAACGATGAAGAAGTGAAGAAGGAACAAAGGTGAAGTAGTGAAAAAGGAACAAATATGAAGAAGGGAGTCAAGGAATACTATATTACTTATATATATGATAATTTTATTTTGTATATTTTTTACTAGTAAAATACTATATTAACCCTTATATTTATGTTATACATATTATAAGTTATGAGAATATATAAGTAAAATTTTATATATGCGGGAATACGGGGATCCTGTGGGGCGGGGAGCATAGTTCCCGTCCTTGAATTAGCTGTAAGAGGTTTTTCATCTCCATCCCCATCCTCGCAGAAAATTTTTTCCCAACCGCAGGACTCTGAATAAGACAGTCCCTGTGAGGATTGCGAGTTACGAGTAAAATTGCCATGCCTAATCGCCTTCTTGGTGAATGGATCATTAAATGGTAACTTCTCAAAGGCAAGCAAACTTTCACGGTTTTACCCAAGCAATGCCAAAAAATAATACTTTGGTATAATCTGTTTTGGGTTGATGTGTAGAGTAATGCCAGTTACTAATTATAAACCAGTATCTTAAACTTAAATGCACAGTGAGAGTGAGAGAGGGGATCTTGTTAGATGTAATAATAATGTGAATTTTTTTTATTATATGTGTATGTTACACTGATAGTATATATATATATATAAATTAGTAAATCAAACTCTTATTGATACATTTTTCTGTTCAAATATGCTATCTTTTCATACTTTTATTTTCTTTTTTCAATTTTTTCGTTTTGACACAATGTTTTAAAATGTTTCTTTTTTATTTTTGGTTTTATTATATACGACAAGATCTAAAAAACTACAACTCACCTACCATGGCCACCAAGAAGCCAACGCATGATAAACTGTCGTAAAGTAATATTTTAATAAGATTACAAGTTTCTAAGTTTAACATAATTTGTGTTAGAGTATGCTATAATTTTTTTTAACAATCTAGCTAACAAAATTGTTTGATAAAATAATATAATAAAGACAAGTAAAAAACCAAGTATTGAAGATTTTAACCTTTAAACCACTCTTTAATAAATATATTATATAAGCAAAGTTTTAATTTTAATTACAACTGTGCGACAAATATTTATAAGCAAATGATAACCGATGTCATAATGTCTTTATGGTGTTGATTAAAAAAGAGAAATATTATTATAGAAAAGCATAAAATTATATTATTCGTATAAATTTGTAAGTATTTTTTGAATTTTGTTAGTGTTGTTTAAAGAGGATTTTCTTTTCTAATCCTCATAAGCACCTGAAATTTAACTCATCTAAATTTAACTAATTATAAATATTTTTCCTTTTTATTTCACTCTTTTCATCCTACTACATATTTTTTCATATTTATAGTTTTATCTCTTCTATTTTTTTCTCTCACTAAATGTTAAAGAGTTTAGTTTTGATATATTATTAATGTAAAATGTCAACTAATTATAAATTATTAATATAATATTTTAGATAATCAAGTTTAACAAATTTTTCATACACAAATTTATAATTGCACAATGATATAAAACCTTTTATACTTAATACATATATTATAAATAATAGGTTTAAATATATTTTTAATATTTTTTTTCCTTTCAATTCTTTTTTGTTTTTACTCCTTTGTATTTATTTTATTTTTAGTCCTTAAAACATTTTAAATAATATTTTAATAAGTAAAAAAAAAGTTATATAAAACACTATAAAAACGAAAAACAAAAAAGAAACAGTAAAGGCTAAAAAAATAATTTTAGAAAGATAAAATAAAAAAAAGTAAATTATAAGAACTAAAAATATATTCAAGTGAAAAATAATATTATACTGGGAGTAAATAATAAATCATTATTAGTATAAATTTTAAAAACTCGATATATTATTGGGAGTGCACCGACCATTTTTGAAAAACGAAATTACAGCTAAATTATTTAAAAAAAATATATTGAATGCCTCACTAGCATTGAAGTAACCAAGAAGAGCCACGGAATTTCAAAATGGACATTGAAGAAGGGACCCAAAGGACAGGTGTCGAAAACCCACAGGAGTAGCCTGTGATATGAATCCTAAGGCCCAGTTAATTATTAATTATTAATTACTAATCTCACACCCATCTGCATCTAATAAACCTCCGTTGCTATGACAATTCTATACAATCGTAACGTTTGCTTAAGATGAGAAAAAGCAACCACTTGATCGGTCTCTTAAACTTCCTAACATTCCTGCTGTCGATTCCGATCCTAGGAGGCGGGATATGGCTGAGCAGCAGGGCGAACAACACCGACTGCCTCAAGTTCCTGCAGTGGCCGCTCATCATCATCGGCGTCAGCATCATGGTCGTGTCCCTGGCGGGGTTCGCCGGCGCGTGTTACCGCAACACCTTCCTCATGCGGCTCTACCTCGTCGTCATGTTCCTGGTCATTGCCGTTCTGATCGGGTTCATCATATTCGCCTACGTTGTCACCGACAAGGGGTCCGGTCGGAGGGTGATGAACCGCGCTTACTTGGAGTATTATCTTGAGGACTATTCGGGGTGGTTGGAGGAGCGCGTGGCGAGTGATAGCTACTGGGGGAAGATTGTTTCGTGTGTTAGGGATTCTAAAGCATGTGGGAGGATGGGGATAACCATTAATGGGATGCCCGAGACTCCTGATATGTTCTACATCAGACATCTCACCCCTATTCAGGTATGCAAGACAAACGCTAATCATCTTCTTTGTTATAAATTATTAATTTTAGTAAATTTCATATTTAAAGTATTAATAAAATCAATGATCAAAACAAAAATGTTGCGTTAAAGAGAATATTGTTACTGTTTTTCATCTTATAATCATAAATTTTATTTCTTTTTAAGATTTTTTTTTATGTGTATGAGTTAGTTTTCTTGAATAATCTGGATTAATTTCTGAGTCTCTATACGAAGTTTATTCAAAAAAAAAAAAGAAGTGGTATATGAATCAAGTGGTATAATATATAATTGCCTTAAATATTAAAAAAATATATTATACATGATAATAATTTTATCCGGGTTAAGCTAACTTGTCTTTAGTAGAAGATATACTATGTGATAGCTTTGAAGGAAAGAAGGAAGGTGCTTGGAAACTGGGATTAATTAGTTTCGGCTTGTTTTTTCTTTTGTTTTTTGAAATTTGAAAGACGTAACGGAAGGACAACTCTAATGGGAGTTACTCTTTAATAAGCACATTGACAGCAATTCTAAGAACAAGACAACATTAGAGAGCACCATATCTTTATCATGTAAGAGAAACGGTTGTTGGGAAGAGAAAAATTTAGTTATTTACCCTTTTTTAGGTCCTATAAAATTTTTAACTTATGGAGTGGTATTATACAAAAATATAAGAAGCAATATAAAAATATTTTTAGCATATCAGAAAAGTTGCTCGGTTAAAGTTGACCTAAGGAAGTAAGTTTAGAATTTTTGTCACGTTGATTTTTTTAATAAATGTTCAAATGAAATATTTTATTCCTTAAAAAATTAATTAGTCAATCCTTCAAGATTATATGCACCAAAAGAAAAAAAGGAAAAATATGATTTTTTTTCTTCTTCTATAAATGTGGACACTATAATCTCTATTTTTTTAAGTTAATATTTTCAAAGATTGATGTAATTAGAACAATGGTTGTACTATCAGAGATTAAGTTGACATATCATTTCACTTAGAGACAAATCGTTTCTTGTACTTTTTATACGGAAGGGTGGGGGAATTTTTATTTTTTATTTTTAAAAAGTTGTTTTGCTCAGTGCTTTTAAAGAAAGTAAGGGTCGTAGAAACTTGAAGGAAATGGAGTAATGGGTGGGGGGTTGGGGGGGAGTTTTTTTTTTTTTTTGAAAAGTTCTTTGGTTTAGTGCTTTTAAAGAAAGTATGGGTACTCAGAGAATCAAAGTTGAAGGAAATGAAATGCATGTTTCATTAAATGGGTAGATCTGACTCCAGCAATAGATCTCTCTGCAAGGAACCCTGAGCCATGTGGGGGTGATGGGTTCTCACTCGTCAATTCCCGTAACTTGTGGTTCTTTGTCCAATTGATTGATTGCATCCTAAGCCAATGGGGGATAAATAAAGAAAAGAAAATATGGCATCACTATAGTATAGCGGTGATAATTGATGTACATTATTTTGGAAGGGCCGTGGCATCACGGCTAGATACCAAATGTGTCATCGTCACATATTTGGCTTTGATTTTTACATAATTGTCTATACTCTATAGTGTAACATCAGATAAAGAGTGATAACGTTCAAACATGTCATGAAGAGATTTTTTCTATGGAGGCTATTGAACAGGTTTGTGAGTAATGACAAATGGACAGCGATGTATCATGATTCTAAGATAGGACCATATTAAGCGGTGCCCACGTTGCAGATAAGTAATGGGATTATGGGACTGAACAGTAGCATTCATAAAACATAATTATGATTTCAAGGAAATTATAGTTTGTTATAATTGTTTAATTTGAATGATGGAGGACATGTGTTACTTGTATATCATATTATGAAATAGTAGTTAATTAATTTTTTTAAATATGATTTTAAATTTTGTGTTTTAAACGGGGACTAAGAAAGTATTGGAATTTGAAACTTGGGGGGGGCTTAATGATCTTATCTTTTTTTGTTTTGTTTTTGTCCACATTCCTAACTTTTTTTCTTTATCGTTAATTAAGCATGATAATCATATTGCCGACTATGCATAATCATTACTCAGTTAGAATTATTGACTTTTTCGGCTTCTGTTTGGGCTTCATTTTACACCCGTATACGTTTTTGGCTGGGGCATAGTTGATGTATACATATAACCTAATAAGTTGTCGCTTTCTCCTTTTTAGTTTTTACAAGCTTCCCCCAACTCACATAAGAATGTTCTAGGATGCGTTTTTAAACTTTGAATGGCTGGGGTGGCCCTTTTTATATTTTCTTGTACTCGTATGATTTATCTTTTAGGTTGGAGTGGGATATTCTTTCTGTTTTTCGTTTGCTAGTATAGTACATATGTTTTCACCCAAAAAAAAAAAACAGTACATATGTAAGAGGCTGGTAGGACAAAATCGTAGAAGAAGTAACTCTAGTAAGAACCCTGACCATCATTTTCATACACCCAATCATCACTCAGTAATTCAACTTGTAAATTGTGTATTTATTTGTTAAATTTCTTAATTAAGTCCAGAACTTTAATTTGAAATGATAGTCATTGACATTGTTTTTCGTTACATGATGTATAATTGACATTTTGTTGTAGAATCTTATTAGGTAAAGATATGTGTAGCTAACTATGTAACTAAGAAAAAGTAATAGCTGCCTTTTTTAATGTTAAGTAATGTCTACCTTTACTTATATGTTCAATAGTTTTTTTTTTTATCATCATAATTGGACCTTTAGATTCCTTAGTATTTATCTTTATAAGTTTCAATCTCACTGGTTATGAAATTAATTCTCAATTAAAACTTAATCATATTTAAAAAAATTTATTTTTCCTCCAATAATATATTTTACGAGTTAGTGTTTTCTCACAAATTTAATGTGTATGTTGCTAACTAAATCACACTTGTTATCTATCGGGTCTATATGGCCAATAGTTTTATGATTTAAGGTTCTGACTTCAAAGTGTTGATTTTATCTGATATTTTAATATTTTAGAATGACTTGACAGTTTCCTTATCAAATTATTGTTTCGTGTTTTGCTCCAATTGGTAGATGAGAGAGATAAATTGGCCTCAGTCAGGCTGGTGCATGGTCTGCATGTTATCCATGCCATTAAACAAAGTAACTTTTTGAGTTATGATTTAAGATTTTTAATATTTTTTTTATTACCCTAATAAAACTAAAATTTTGATTTTAGTTATGTTTATTTTGTTTTAATTCTTTTAGTATACATATATTTTTTATTTTATTCCTTATAAAATTTTATTCATTTTGTAGTTTTTTTTGAAATTTTTTTGATAAGGACTAATAACAAATGATATATATATATATATATATATATATATATATATATATATATATATATATATATATATATATATATATATATATATATATATATATATATATATATATATTATAGGGACAAAAAATAAAAAAATAGATATATAAAAATGACTAAAACAAAATGACAATGATCAAAATATTTTTTTATTTGAAACTCAACACAAAAATAATTTTATGAAGGACAAAAAAAATTATTAATTTATTGAGGACCAAACACATAATTTATTAGTGTGACCTAAAATCATGGAATCAAACTGAATCAAATAAATAAATAAAATAATTAAATTGAACCTAAAAAATAAATTAGATAACAAAAATAGTAATTAAACCTAAAAATTAAAAGGATAAAGTAATAAATTTAGTATTAATTTATTCTCTCTATTTTATGTATTCACTTTTTTTTAAAACTTATCTTATGGGTCATACCTATTTTTTAGTGGGGACAATTTTTTTTTATTACACATACAAATAAAAAAAATCACATGAAAGCAATTCCCCCACACCCTCTCACGTGCATCCGCCGGTGCCTATATGCACAATTACTCCCATATGCACAAAAAAATTTAAATCCAATTGGAAGCAAAAAAATTTCATTATTTTCTATCCTTTTTAAAAAAAAATAAGTAAATTAACACTTTAATATATATTTTTTTACTAAAATATAATTTTGGTTTATTTTTCATGTCAGTCTGGTCTCCTAAAGTTGCCTGTTAGATCAAGTGTGTCCTTCAGTTAGTTTATCATACTAACCTGATTAACATGAAAACATTCAATAAATTATAAGAGATACCACAACATAAGAGTGTTTGTTATGTTAGTCAAAATTAACATATGTTAAAAAAAAAAACTGATAAAAGAATAATCAACTTGGTCTAATAGAAACACTTTTAAGAGTCTAGAGCTAAATTTGTTAAACTTATAAAATCAAACTGAAACTAAAAATAAAATAAAATAAGTGATAAAAAAGTATTTTACCCTTTCTTTCTGTGTGCCAAACAAAATTGAACTTAATACTTTGTTGCTAAACCCATTTGTCATGCAATTTATTGAAAAATAATGTTCTCTTTTGTGTCATAGTCTGGTTGCTGCAAGCCCCCAACAGATTGTGGCTATGTCTATCAGAATGAGACAGTGTGGATCCCAGGATCAGGATTGATGGGAGCCAACCCAGATTGCACAAGGTGGAGCAATGATCAAGAGCAGCTTTGCTATGCATGTGATTCTTGCAAGGCTGGTGTGCTGGCAAGTCTCAAGAAGAGTTGGAGGAAGGTCTCAGTGATCAACATTGTTGTTATGATCATCCTTGTCATTGTTTACATAATTGCTTATGCAGCTTATAGGAACAACCGCAAGATGGATAACGATGAGCCCTATGGTGAAGCAAGGATGACAAAGGCTCAACCTAGTGCCTTCCATCTTTAGTGGCACTGCAACTATTTGGATGCCAAAAGGTTGATTAATTTCAGCGACTTGTCTTAGGATTTTGGACCCCTTTTTCCCTTGTAACTAGGTTGCTCTCATCTCATGGCTTTGTATCAAACTATCCTAGTTGTAACAAGGATTTGGTTTTAATCTTGAAGGGCTGAATGTATTTAATTATTACTATTATATTTGCTTACTTTGCAACTTCTGTTTTTGCTTTGAAGATTCTCATTTTGTAATGTTGGAATTAGTATTGATAGATTTATAAATTCGGAGAAATGTCTTGCATTAGTGGTATGTGGGGGCAGCATGCACGTGACTGTTTTACCTTGAAAGGAAATAATTTTCGATATTTGATTAAGAAATGCACATAGTGAACACAAAAATTAAGTTATATATATGTAGATTGATATATTTCAGGAACTCCTGCTATTGATTGAATTTAAAATTCAGCAAGAAAGCCGGTTTTGTCATTATCTAGTATCTAGTAAGCAGCACATTAAAAGTTCACTTACATTATCTTTTTATTTATCGTTTTATCTTTTTATTAATATATATTTTTTAAAAAATAGTAAGATAAATAAATAAAATTTTTATAAAAGGAAACAACCACACTCAGGTTTTTGAAAGTGGTTGGGAACTAAAATAACAACAGTGGAAATTTTTAATAGCATGTTTGGAGTGGTGGCAACTTACCATGTTAAAAAAAATTGTGTTCCACCCCATGTTTAACTCAAAACAACAAAAAATAGTTTTTACTTTTTCATTTTTTCACTTTGATTTTGGTAACATGAATTGATTCTGGAAGCTCTTCAAATACACACTAAATTATTTAATCGCTTCAATTTTTGAATTGTGGTAAACTTGGATAATGTTAAGGTATATACATACAGAAGAATCTAACCGAAGCAAACCGGATTCACCTGCAAGAATGCAAGGTGTGGAAGGAATGCAAAAATTGGGTTGTAATGCATTTCGTAACAACTGCAACTCTCTCGCTTGGAAGCAGGGTGGTGTGGATAAATGCACCTATTTTGATGGTATTGTGCACGATTGTAATATACTACTCCCTCATGTCTTGTTCATACTAGAAAGACGGGAAACATTGTTCAGAGATTCTTTCGCTTGTAACCCATGAACAGAAGACCCATTTAGCCTCTAGTTCATTTTCTTAATATTATGGACTTTACTTTAAAATAAAATAAAACAACTACAACTCTGCAAAGCCCATTTCCTTCAATTCATGTGCCTTCCTCGATGTAATGCCGAGGATAGAATAATTTAACAAAGGAAGAGAGGTGTTAGTAATCAATTTTTGAAAATTTATTAAAAATTACAAAATTATTGAATATATTTTATTAAGTAGGTGAGATTCATAAAATTAGTAATTCATAAATTTTAATAAATAACAAAAGGTATTATAAAGTAAAAAAAGTGTTTTCTTAGAATTTTTTTTTAAAATATTTAATATTAGGTTGGAGTTTTCAATGCACTAAGTTGTCTTAATCCATACTGCTTAAGGATGTTTCTACTTGCATCCCGTTAAAATCAACCAACACTCCTTTTGTATCATGGAAAAATCAGAATATATATTCTGGATTGAACTTTTTGAAATACAAAGGAGATGTTGGTTGATTTTAATGGGCTGCAAAAAGTTTTGGCCCTCATTAGAGTTTGCTGAGATGCAACTAGATAAATCTATCCATCCATTTTGTTTTAAAAAATAAATTTTAAGAGAATATCTAGTATTCTTAATTTAGAAGATGAATTAATTAACTATACTATTTATAGAAAAATTAATTTAGTTACGCTTTAGGTCCATTTAATTTGGATTATATATGTTTCTAATTTAACTTCTGGCTTAAAGTTTAACATATGGAAAATGTTTTTATTCCCAATACAAACTTTATAAAATTGTCACACTCACATATAGGAAATGTTCATATTCGAAACAAACGGGCACAAAAGTCCTAATATTTATAACTTCAGTCTAATGTTTGTAATGAGAATGAAGTATGCCCACAACATATATAGGAAAAGTTTAAAATTGATGGTGGCAAAAAGGGAAGCCTAAAGTTTGGATGCAAGGGAAATTTAGATTATAAATTTAGAAATGCAGTTGAAGTGTGTAACACAACACAAGAATGCTAGCGTGAGTGAAGTAAGCTTATACTTTGAACCTTTCACCACCCAAAATGTTTTGGACATCATTCAATTTGGAAAAGCTTGATGGTATCATTGTACCAGCCAGTGTGTGCTGGCGGGGTTGGTCTTGCATGCATTTGGGGAACATCTCCTGTCCTGATTCCATACATGCTGTTGAGGAAAGGGAGAATTGTTAGGGGTGAAACAGGTGCACTAGTGCTTGCAGTATCCAGTTGTTGTTCACCTTTCATATGTTTTGGGTGGTTTGACAATGCAAATTGTATATGATGATGATGATGATGATGATAAACTTGTGACATGCATTGAAAATGCTGTTGAGGTGGATCCAGAATGCCCTGCATTAATAATGTACTAGGATTTATTTGATGATGCCATTGAGATTGATGTTGATACACTTGCTGAATGCTGAGTCACATAGCAATCAAGCAATGTGGTATTTGTCGACTTGCCGGGATAATGGAGCACATTGAGCAGGTTGTATGTACATTCTTGTGACTCTACCTTCTAAATTTCCATGAAAAATGTTTCATCCTTTTGTATGGAGATTATTTGGTCAAGGACTAATAACTTGACTAAACAACTGAATGCTTGTGGACTTACAAATTGACAACATGCAATTACTGCATCAAGTGAGTTGTTTCTGCTTGAGGCCAACTCTTAGCTTCTTGTACAGTTCCATTGGTATAAAAAGCAATGGGGCACCCACTTTTTCTATAAGCTTCCCTTTTCCTGTAAGGAAAAACTCTTGGTGAGATACATTTTACAGAAGAGGTTATTTCAAATTGTGTCAGTCAAGGAAGTAGTTTTTCCTTTTGGAAAGTTCCCTCCTAGGCTGTGATGAGAGTCTAGACCCTGTGATGCAAAATTCTGGTGAAGTTATGGGTTTTGAGTTTTTTGTTTCTGGTCAGAAGTTACCACTTTCTGGTACTGTGTTCCTTAGCTTGAAATTGAATGACTTAATGTAAAGCATCTGTGTTTCCTCTTTGTATATGGTACTGATAATATGTGCTCTTGTAGTGTGTCTTTTTGGCTTCCAAAAGTTTATATTTCTTTCATTTTCTTTTACATATATAAAAGATGAATTGTTTGTTTGGCAGTAATTTTAGTCTTTTGGATGGTGCATGCAGCATAATTTGAGCATACTTTGTATTGATTGTTTGGTTTTATGTGTAAATGCCTCAGATTCTTGTAACAAAAAACTTATGTTTGTGGGATTTTCTACTTTTAGTTATTAATAACTATCTACATTATCATTTTCCACTGAAATGAAATGTTTAAACTCTAAACTATAAAACAGTCTTCTATTATGTTTCATTTTGGATTGACCTCCTTCATCAAGCATGTAAACATCCCAAATGTTTAACATCTGTGTGTTTGTTTATTGACTGCTCGTAAACATGGTATTTACAGATTGTAGTCAGGTTGTAAAACTTGCTAGATTGGGAGAGTGGAAGATGGCTTTGGTTGGGATACTTTCACTTGTGGAGTAAAAGTGACCAGAAAGAGATATGAAAGGTCATGTAGTGTATCCTGGCTTCTGATAAATCACTTGCTCTTTTGTGCACAAAAGTGTTATGGAATATGTTGAATTTCAACTGTTTATAATCATTTAAAGTTTAAAAATCTTGTGACTTAAATTGGATGCTACTGCCTAAGTACAAAGTTTATATAGTTTTAATATCTTACTAAATCCGTTTCATATTATGCAATAGTTGGATTTCTTTGATATAAGAGCAAGAAAAGGAATTCAGTTCAGTCAGCTATTCATCAGTACATAGATTGTATTTTACTGTTTCTCTTGTTTTAACTGCCAGCATACTAGCATATTAGCCTTTCGTAACATTTTCAAGTAGTAAATTTATGGTTGCATTTTGTGTAAACCCTGTCTACTTAAGATGAATAACTAAACCAGTCAACATTCAAAAACAAAGGCATTGTCACTTCATATTAAATAATCATGCAAATCTTTGTGCTACTGGATAATTTATTTATTATTGATTGTTTAGTCTACCTAATATAATTAGTGATTACTTGAATATTTCTAATGGGTGAGTTTTACTTGCTACAAATTGCTGAATCAAGACAAAATGTCATTCTGCAACAGGGTTTTGATATTCTGTTTTTCGGTGAACATTGATGACTTTGGACTTGAGGTACTTACTAATTAACAACTTTGTCTTGACCTTCAATGTTGGTTAAATATCAGCAGAATTCTAAGTGTTTTTTAGTGATTGATTTCCAAATGGAGAAAAAATGACAATAAAAACCAACTAATCTAAATCTACCACTTTAGGGGTCTTAAACTATGGATCTCATGATAGTGTCAACTTCACTCCAAGATAATAGTAGAAACTAGAGAGTGAATAATTGTTTCAGCATTGGCTTTGCCTTTTCTTGATCTTTCAATCCGGTAAGTCCCTGCATTTGTACAAATTATGTATTTATTCAAGAAAAATGGTTTATTACTCTATTTAATATCAGTCCAGGTAATCCACTAGGATCGGGTTAGTGACAAGGGATTTGAGTAGTTTGTATAAAGTTCGCAGCTTTTTCAAATCTTTATTGTCCAGCTAGACATACACACGAAATACTTTTGTCTATTTCACATGTATTGTCAATTGTGCTTGCAGCCCATCTGAACACTAGTACCAAAGATAGCCCAAGGAATCTATCTCACTTGGTTCATGGTTGAGCAGAGCACCGAAATTATTCTAAATTTTTTGACATTGTCTTAAATTTTCACGGATAAAAAAAAGATAGCCTAAGGAAATATTTAAAATTAGCCGCTATAGCAATGTCATAGATTGAAGCATCTCTCATATGAAAAATGGAAGATAGGGACCCCTCAACAAGGCCTACTTGACTCAAATGTTCACCGACGTGAAAAAAGGGGCATTCCAGAATGCTCAAATAACAAGAATCATTGCCGCCATGAAAATAAAATTAAATAAAAAAATCACTGCCGTCATGCAGAAAACTTGTAAATGTGCGATGTATATGTTCAATGAAAAAACTGGACCATATTGCAGCTGAGTATCACGAATGTCAATATGGATCAAACTTGTTTATTTGAAAATCAAGGGGGGAAAATTGATGCATGAAAGCTTGTTCATAGCCAGGCTAGTAAAATGTGGTGGTCCTTGTCGTATCCTTTAGGAAGACGTCCTGTATGGGAAAAAGATGAAGTAAAACATCATTGTTGGTCCCTCAAATTGACACAATTGATAAATATGATCTTGGACATTACAGATAACACTAATTTGATCTTTAATATTATGAATAAATAATTCAGTCCTTGACTTTGGCAGCACACTGAATTTAGTACTTTACATTAGAGCTGTTGGTTAACTTACTTTTTTGTATTATTAGGAATTAAATTACACGGTGGTGCTAAATTTAAACACCAAATTAAGGTTCAGTTTTACCCGAAATATATGACTTTGCTTTAAAATTGTGTGCCTAACTGCAACTTTTTAGCTTCGTTTTAATTTTCAACAATGGTATCTGCCTGGCTTCCACCCAAACAACTTAGCATACATAGTTGACTGAATTCAAAAGAACTATCGGCGGTCTTAGTAGGGAAGTGATGGTAATTTAGAACTGCATCTCCTGCTTCTAGCCCTAAACTGCGTGGACCAAAACTTCTGTTAGCTCTATGAATTTGGAAGCAAAAGCTAGATTTATTCTAAAGTGACAATCACACCTTGCAATCATTATAAATGTTAGGAACTATGAATATACGGATACGTACAAATATCATCATATAACATTTTTTTTATCGTAAAATGCTAGTTGTTTGTTAGTGGAGATATTTAAATTCATAACTTTTTTTTTCCTTCAACTGTCAAATTAATCTTATAATTCTCGAGTATCATACAATAAGTGAATGTAGCAAATTATAAGATTTTTTTTATGAGTAAAGAAAAAAAAAAGATTTTTTGACATGCAACCACCGTAACCATAACAAAGTTTAAATTTACAATCTTGTATAAATTACTTAAACTCTTGCTAAGCCGATCCCAGTAGATTTAATAGTTATAATATGCTACTATAAAATTAAGATGCAACATATAAAATAACATAGTATTGTTATTAAAGTATAAATCATGAATTTGAATAAAAACATTAACACTTTATTTGTCAATGTTAGTTGCTGAAAATACAATAGAATATAATCATTTACCTCTCTTTTTTCGTTTGGAATTTTCCATTTTGGAAAGTCAACTTTTTTAGCCAGGATCTGAAAGTCGTTTTAGATCTTGAAATATTCGAGAATAGTCGATGGACCCTCTTAAAAAAACAAAGTTCTCTTATTAGCTTCATTTTTCTTTTCCTACCATTTGCAGGATATTAAACTAAGACCTTACCGAAAAATAATTAAGTTCTTTGCTACTTAAATGGATAAACATTAATTAGTATGAGAAAATAGTCTGTATACTTTTTTTAGAGAAAAATAGTCTGTATACTAACATTGTAAAGAGCTTCTACAATATTATCTAATCACAAACATATAATAAATGCCTTAAAAATCACACTTATTATATTATTTTTTATTAATTTGGCAGTGTAAGTTTTTTATAATGTAAAGAAATTAAACTCTACTTATATTGATACAATAGTTAAAAATATCTGACTAATGAGTGCCTTAAACAAACTTGTTGGGAAGCATTGAATATACTTATTAAATATTTTTAATCACCTAAATAAATAAATATTGTTATTGTGTTATTAATATAATTTTTTTCTTTTTGTTAAATATTGTTTACCTTTATTTTTTCAATCGGTACTTTAAAAGCAATAGTTAACATTTGTTGAGACAGAATACTTGAGAGATATATATAATCTAAAGTATCTAATTGTGTATCCAATTGTTTGTAAAAAAAAATGAGTATTCAATTCAATACATTTATGATATCAATATTATGTTAGAGAAAAAAATTATATTAATATTTATAAATATTTTGTGGTGTTGGTGCATTGGGCATGCTAATGTATGTCTATCTTCTACATTCTTTTATTAGTACGAAAATGGCATTTCCATACCATTTTTTGCACATCATTAAGGGTAAACAACATTCCAATTATATTGGTAATCAATTAATATACATCCTCGTTCATCTCATAATATGGTGTTCGCCATTTATTTGTACGTTGTTCATCAATTCAAAAGTAGCGTGAAAAAAATGCCTGTATATAGCATAATCGTTGATGATTCTTCCCTTGAACTTACGTGTCATGATCCTCGCACATCAATGTGGTGCACAACTCAACATTGTGTCAATAGTCAATATTTATCCACCTAAGGCTTTGGAAGTTCTGGTCAAGTCTAGAGAATGTTTTTTAGTCACGGTCCTCTTGGCACAACACCCCACCCATTATCTCTGTGCCCTGTGGCTCACGACGTAGTTTTTTTCCCACCTATTTTGATCAAAGACCAACGAAAGATTTCATGGACTTTGCATTTATTAAGCAGGCAGAGGCATTGAGACCAACTTTTTATGGTTGAATTTGCTAATTAAAGAGCAAAGAAAGGATGAGGATGAATGACACCATCATGGTACCGGTGCCGTATTTATATTCATAAAGCATTTACAATACAAGGACATGCACATGTTGTATAATGTTGTAGTACGACCATTCAACATATGATTTTTCATTTAGACATTCCTTGCATGGCAGGATAAGTGGTGATGATGACGAAAGCCAGGTAGGGACTAGGTACTTGCAATTTTGACTGGTTTTAGGTGCCACTTTTCATTTATTAACATCTTTTAATTTAGTGAGGATACTTCGCTCTAGTTGGCTAATTTATTCAAATTTATCACATGTGATCAATCTTGGCCATGATAAGAAGTCATGCACAGGGAGCTTGAATGTTAGGTGGTAACGTCTCTATCCTTCTCTCTCATTTATTGAAGACTCCTCCTATCTGTTTCTTAAAATAGATGATTATTGTAAACTTTCTGACATTTTTTTTTAATTTTAAATAGATGCTAATTTTACCTTCCCAGCTTCCTATGAACTAATCAAGTTGTTTTGTGTCTATACTAACCACTACCTTAACACTAATATGAATATGTTTATTTTAAGTGAGAAGAAAAAAAAAGACTTCGTTATAGTGGGAGTAAACCGTAAAGTGGTGGTAGCTAGTGTTCTTTTCTTAAGGTCCACACGCTAAAGACACTTGAGGGCTATACAGAGCAATTAAGGAAGAAAAATGTTATAAATTATAAAGGTCCAACTGCTTCCACGACAAAGTTGAAACTTAAAATTAAAATTTTCCAAGTCGTGGAAAAATAATCACTTGAAGATAAGTTAGAATCTCACAGTCTTAAATAATACTCATTTAAGGACTTGAAACATATCATGTATATACGCATTGTAGAATAGAGTATTGACTCCATATATATTATATATGTAATAATAATTATCAGTATTTGAAAGTTAACATATTGGTTAATTGGAACTTAAAAGACTTTGATCGCATATAGACCCTTTTGTGTTGGAATTTTCTCCAGCACCATATTCTAGTAGTCTTGTTAATCTAAAGAGTTACAAGGTAAAATTAGTCATAGAATTAATGTGAGTCTACCAAGAGTGATTAGGCCAAAATTTACTATTGATGATGAACTAGTTGCAAATCACGTTAGATGTGTCTGGAATAGGAAATCGTATACCTTCGAGAAGTAAGCACATAGCACAATAATTCTAGATAAATACTTCCCATATCATATGAGAATATTCTTATAAATAAGGTTATAATGAGCCTTCCAAAAAAAATTAAGGTTAAAATTAGCTGTGTCAAATACGTATTTATGACAATCAATGTAATTATGCTAAAATTCTTATTTAAGCTTTGGAGTGTTTTGCAAGAAGCTCATGACTCGCCACTAGCTTTTTGCCATGTTAGAAGGGAGAATCATCATAGGAGTACCTTGGAGCTCAGTGGGAGAAGATAACACCTCAAACTAATTCAAGTTTATCATTGATTGTGATTTGTTATTCACTTTTGAAAGAAGACGCATCTCTTCCGTCTAAAAGAGACTTGTAAGTAGTTGGAATATCATATCCATCCCATCCAAAAATAATAGTGAGAGTTTTTTACAATCTTTGAGGGAAAAAAAGAATTGTATACTATTTCCCCTATACTTAATGAGAATATAGAAATATTATAAACCATTCTTCTATAGTCATGAATTTGAGAGATTTTCTTTAATCTTATAGAAAAATTAAGTCTTAATGATTTTTCCTAGCTTTGTACAATGAGAAGTAGTACTTTTCTAGCTTGACACTTATTTGACTATTTCATTTTGGTTTGAACTCATAAAATAAAAGGCAATTCGGTTTACTAATTATGGACAATTTTTGTTACCTGGCCATGTCCAATGAGCTGAACGACCCCCAACAACCTTGCTCCACCTTGTGGCCAATTAACTCTCTTGCACTTGCACACACATGCAAACAAGCACACACGCCCAAGGAAGCATGTGCATATATTCTACCAGCAGATACTAATTACAGAGTCTTTCGTAGTAGTTGAGTGAGTAGAAACTAGAAAGATACCCTTGTCACTGTCGTCGCAGCAAAGTACCCTAATATATATCTACTCACTTAAACAAACCGTTCCTAACTGATATGTACAAAACTAAGCCACTTGGCACAAGCATAAAAAGTCTAATTTATAGTGTGGACCAAGTTAATTATAATGTTAAACCTTGCTAGCTAGCTACATTACCCACCAGGAATATTGGAGGAAGTTTTTTTTTATCAATAAAATTAATGGTTAATTTATTAATATATATATATATATATATATATATATATATATATATATATATATAAATATGAGAACGAGATCACATTTAGTTTCATCACAAATTGTGTTAGTGTTAGTCAAACTTTAGTCGGCTGTATCAATTTGTTGAACCAATTCAGCAAATAAAAAAAAAATTGTACGTGACCGATTCAAGCAAAGATTTTTCAGATGGTGAGAAAATATGATTATTTTTGCTTTGTCCTCGGAGGCTGCTTTACATTGTGTTGTCCGTTATGATAAGGTTAAAAAACAAGAGGAAAAAATCGAAAACAAACAAAGGAAGGAGTAATGTCGTAGTGTCCAATTAATTTTGGGAAGGAGAATTGTATTACTATGAATAATTCTAGAGAAATTTAAACATGCTAATTTCAATTAATATGTCATTCATTTTGAGTTTTATGGGTATGCTGTAGCTCAAGTCCAACAAAGGTGGAGACTGAAGGGGACATGTCGATCACACACACATGGGTTTCTTTTTCTAACTATCTATAGGGGAAATTAAGCACTTTCCACATTGCCTAGACAAGTTAGGCAAACCACAAAAGATTTTCCGTGGAAAATGCAAAATCTGGCTCCATATGGAAAGAAATTAATTGTGGGGAAAATTTTAATTTTATTATTTTTCAAAATTGGTCATCAAAGTGAAAGGGGAGGGAAAATCACAATAAGAAGGGTGTCTCTTGAAAACGGTTTTTTTCAAACACGAAGAGTTTTCATACAATGAGCCAAATCCACAGCACCTAACGAAGAAATGGGAAACCGCGATGCAGCCACGTTGGTTAACGAATTTCAACGGGTGACATCATTTTTTCCATGTGATGATGCTACTAGCTTCTAATTTCCCTTATAAAAACCACAAAGGTTTTAGCTTCCAATAACAAATTAACAAACCCCACAAAGGCACAAACCCTCTTCTTCTCTTCTTTTCTCCCTTTGTGTCCCTAAAACACACAAGCACAAGTAGACAAACACAAAGGAACAAATTACAAGTTTTTAACATGGAGAGCAGCGACACATACACCCCCACTTCCTCTGCCCCACTTTCTCACTCCCCCTCTAATTCCTCTTCTTCCTCACCACCACCACCTCCCACTGTTGTGATGAGTCCTTGTGCTGCATGCAAGATTTTGAGGAGAAAATGTGCAGAGAAATGTGTGTTGGCACCTTATTTCCCTCCAACTGAACCTGCCAAGTTTACTATTGCACACCGTGTATTTGGTGCTAGCAACATCATCAAGTTCCTTCAGGTAGTTTTCTTTTTTATCGCCAGATATTAGTTTTGTTAGAAATATCACTCCCAAAAATTTGAAATAGTACTCTCTCTTTCCTCTCTTCTCCCTTCACCTTTCACTTACCACTAAATCAATCTTATATTTTCATTATTTCACCATTAAATCAACCTTATATCTCCATTACTTCGGTTAGTTACATAACATGACCGATACTAACAACCATTAGACTTCAAAATCTATACCTTGTTCCTTTGTCTTAAAAGACACATCTTGGTTTTTAAAGATGTTTTGTGCTATTTTTTTTTAGTGAAAAAAATATTAATGAAACGAAACAAAGAAGTTAATCTTGAATATGTGTAAGATATTATTATACATGTTTCTTCATACATTATTGATTTTCACAGATATTTAGCATTGATCTATAACAATAACATCTCTTAGAGTTCCAACATAAAAAAAAAAAAATTGAGTCGATGATGACAGTGTTAGGAATCCCTCCATTATTGAGTTGTAGTTCCCTGTAGCATCCGTCAAAGCATCCTTTCCACAAGGACAAGTACACACACGACTCAAATCCCAAATGAATAAACGTGCCTAATTTTTATTCTGGCCTTGATTTTTCAGTGACGACAATTAAAGTATACATAAAAAAAAATTAGATTAATTATGTTCTTACTCCCTTCCATATAAATATTTGCTTTTAGTCATGAAAAACAATAATTTTTTTTAGTTTCTCATTTAAGAAAGTATGTTAAATTTAATATTTTCCCTTCATAAGTTGTCTTTTTCTAATTCCTATTTATAAAATAGAAATCGATATACAAGACGACACATTTCTATAAATAATAAAAACAAACATTTACTTTATTTATAAAAACTGAAAACATATTTTATCTTTTAAAAAATCTTATTCTCTACTTTAGGTGTGAAACTTGAAAAGTAAACCGTACTAGTGCCTAATCATGTGAAGCTCCTGACTTTATTTTTTTTTTCCTAAGGTCAATCAGGTTCTCTTTCCTAATTAAACGAAATGGAGTTTGACGTTATAAACTATAAAGCCCCAAATAAATGCATTTTCAACCACCTAATTCTAACGAATACCTGGTGGTGGGCCTCCAAGTAGTTATACTTAATTAACATTCTCATGTATTCCAATTCTTGCCTTTAAAAATAATTTTATATTATCATTTAATTATAATTGAATCACCGTGTATATTATTAAGTGTATACTCTTTTCTTCAATTTTTTAACGATTAAATATTTTTATCTAATGTAGTATTTTCTCAAGAGTAGAAAATTAAAACTTGTGCATTTTTTATCATCTAAACATTTTTGTTGCATTAAATTCTCAGGAGCTTCCAGAGTCTCAGAGGGCTGATGCAGTGACCAGCATGGTGTATGAGGCTAGTGCAAGAATAAGAGACCCTGTATATGGTTGTGCAGGGGCAATTTGCCAGCTCCAAAAGCAGGTCAATGAACTTCAAGCACAATTGGCCAAGGCACAAGGTGAGCTTGTGAACATGCAGCTTCAGCAAGCCAATCTTGTGGCTCTAATTTGCATGGAAATGGCACAGAGTCCACAGGAATCACCACAACAATCAGTGGATAATTTCATTTCAACTCCTCCCCAGAGTGGTGGTGCATATCAAAGTGGCATGAACTTCTTTGAGGACAACACTAGCCTAAACTCACTATGGGAACAACCCCTTTGGACATGAAGAAGAATCAATATCATATAAATATTAATTAAATATAGTATATAGTTAGACATTCACAAAGGGTTCCTATGATTGTCTCCTAAGGAGAAGTTGAAGGAATAATCAATTAGAAAAAATAAAAGTTCATTCAAATTATGCTGGGATTTATGCAATTAGGTTAATTTAATTCCCTGCAAGAGGAAAAATGTGGAGGAAAAGAAGGTGATTTGGTATCTAGTAAGAAGGTCTTGCATTCAATCCGTTGAGCATGTTGATCAAATTTGGTTCCTAACTTTGTGTATGAAAAATGCACTGTTAGGAGATCTATTCACTTGCTAGACAAAACATCATCCTAAAATAGTAGGAGGTGTTTTACTCCATGTAATCTTTGAAATTGAAGAGAAAGGAAATTGTCATGTTATAAGGCTTTATTTACGGTGCTATTTTGAATCTTACAACACTTTTTTCTACCACCTACTATATATAATCATTTAAAAACACCATGTTTCGTGAATGCTTACTTCCTTGTCAAAGTAGTAGCTTTTGACCATCTCTCTCTTGGCTTTGGATTCGTTATTTGGTTCCTTAATCCAAATTTTCGTGTCAATCAATAGGGAACACTAGGCAACGTCGAGATGGAAAACTGAACAACCACCACGTAGCTAGGTAAAGTTCAATATGATGCCTAACAACAAAATTAATAAAAAAAAATTGTTATTGTCATGATTAAGAGCGATTGAGTTTTACTTTTGCAACGTTACATGTCAATGATTGTGAAAATAATAATTTGATGATAGGCAAAGGGCAAAACATGTTCCCTTAATTGAATAAACACGTAACCAACGAAGGGGTAACTTCGATAACATAGTCTTCTGCTTGATTTTGTTTACTCACCTGTTTGTCTTTTTGGATATAATATATATCAGTTGTGGTCCAAGCTGTAAATCAGAAATAAAGATCATCTGACAAATAGAGAAAATAAATTATTTAAAAAATTGTTTCATTGTCAAGGTGATAACTAATACTACTATTAGTTAGGAGTTTTCACCACCAAAATTCCTCATTTGTTAGCTCAAATATATGGACATTGACTGCAAGAAATGAAAAAAAGAAAAATTGACATAAAAAAAAAAAAAACTCTTCGATGTAAGCAAGGAAAGCAAGGAAAAGTAATAGGATCTAGTCCCAAAAATCACCTCCATTAGTAAAATGAGATTTTAATTATTCTTTCTCTCTAATACAATACAATACTGCTATATATAAAATTTCTTAACTATACTCATCAGTGAAGGCATCACTCTTCTTTTCTTTTTTCCTCTCTCTGATCACATGATACATATCAATGGAGGATAACTTTCTGGTTTATAAGTTCATCATTAAGCAGGAAGGTAAAACACCGAAAGATCACTATTAATAAGTCAAGAGTAAATCATACAAGAAAATTAGATACTAAATTACTTAATATATAACCCAATTGTTCATAAATATTTCATTTAAATTTAGTTGGGTTTAAGAGAGTTTGATTTCTTTTTAATTATAATTAGATTTGAACTAATGTGTTGCATAGGTAATTTAATCATATTGTTAAAAAATGATTAATTTTATTTTCAAGTAATTCATGACTTATGACAACGTAGTTTAAAAAGAAATTAATATTATTAAGTGTGTGGATCAACGACAGATAAATATTCTAACTTAATTAATAATCTCGAGTTAAAAAAATTAACAAACCAATGCAACTATGAGAGAGCAATACGTAATGATATCATGCCATACTCATATACATTGCGTTTTCGTTTTCGTGATTTTATTTTCATCATTTGAAATATATATATATATATATATATATATATATATATATATATATATATATATTCTAGTCCTTCGAATTTCAAATTAAAGATAAGTTTTAGAAATAAAAAATCATCTACTATATATGTTCGAGTCTAGTAGTTTAAGACACAAACTTAAAAATACTGATTTAAGTAAAATAGTTTTACCTTCATTGATTTGCACATGGTAAAATAAAGAAACAAGATAAATGTTATTAACATACTTTCATTTTTCATATATACTATTTTAAACACATTCTCTTTTGTAGTTTGAAATTTATCAAAAAAATATAAAATTATATGGATCTCATGTCATATTTCATTAATTTTTTGTTTGATTTTATAGTTTAAAATAAAACTTAATTAATAAAGATGAATGTATTATTAAAAATATATTAAAGGATATGTTACTAACACTCTTCCAGCAATAATAAGCCTGCCTTTAACATTTATCTTGAGCTTTGAGAGTCAAACTTACACGTATTTTAAGTTTATTATATATGTCAAATCACTTCTTATAGAATAAATATATTATATAGTTAAATATATTAAATGTGGAAATAATTTATATATATATATATATATATATATATATTGGATGCTTTATTAACACTAAAGAAAAATCTTTTGAATGATACTTTTGATTTGATGAGACAGTGTTGCGATAGTGAAACATAAATTAAATAGTTGCATTAACATGAAAAGCAAGTTAGAAAAGAGTGCTGAGAACTAATTTAAAGAAGAGGTACACGTACGACTGTTATCATTAATCATTAATAGTTAACAAAATTAACATGCTATAAGGTGAAAGTCAAAATATAATAAAGAAGTTGTGGAAAATGAAATTTAACTCAATAAATGCATCCACATATTTTATTTATTTTAAATTTATGAGTCTTATAATGTTACATAATTTTAAGAATTTTATACAAAATTTTACTCTAATATTAAAATTATTATAAAAGTACTCCAATGATTACTTATACAAGTAAGTTGGCCAATTTATTAAGTAGGAGTAAATTTTTTGATTTTTAATTAAAATTATTTTTGAATTATCATTCATTTTGAGATAAGTCATGTATTATAACTTTTAAGTTAAAAATTATAACATCTCTCATAACTTTTATTTATTTTTTTAATAAAATCGTAAGTTTTTTTACGATTTTAGTTAATTTTTTTTAATTATAACTTCTAAGTCGTAGGATATTTTTTTTGTTTTTACAATCTTAAAGTCTTTTAATGTTTTTTTAAATTTTAAAGTCGTAAGTAAATAAAATAATATTAAAAAATATATAAAATATTAAATAAAATCATATATAAAATATTAAATAAAACTAAAATGTAAAAAGCATTTATTTATTAAATAATTAAATAAAAAATTATTAACAATTTTTTAAAAAATAACATACAAAAAATTTTACAATTTTAAAGTCATAAAAATTATATATATATATATATATATATATATATATAAGTCGTAAATTTTAAAAAATTGATTGAAATAGTAAAAAATATTATGACTTTAATAAAATAAAAAAATAAAAATTATAATAGATGTTACGATTTTTAGTTCAAAAATGATAATATCTGTTACAACGTAACCCAAAATGAATAATAATTTAAAAATAACCTCCACCTAATAATTTCGAAAATAAATTATACCACTTGGTAAAAATCTTCACTATTAAGACATCAGCTCCAATAAAAAAATAAACAATATTATTTAACTTTAAAAACCTGATGTAATCACCGAAGCACAGATGTTATTACGGCGTGTAATTTAGATAATAGTATTCATAATTATTTTTTTAGGAGATAAATAAATAATTCTATATATATATATATATATATATAATTACAAATGTATACGTTATTCTTTAGGAGCTTATACGTTATTTTTTAATTAATAATTATTTTTGTAATCTTGTGCATTTTGTCACTTACGAAGAATGTATAAAATTTGTATTTTATGTGATTCAGACCAGGAATAAAGAAATAAAGCCGCAGCAATACACTACTATATATACAATGGCCAACTTTAATAATCTGAACAAAATTTAGGTTCACATAAAGCTAGTTTGAAACTTTGAATCACGAAAAAAGAATTTAAATTAAATAAAAGGAATATTCTAATAGTTCGCGTGTGACTTTCACACTTTACTCTCCGAAGAGAAAGTAAAGAAGGTGAATTACAATGATGGCTGACATGTGTCTATTGGCCTGAAACGCGCATTGATCTCCGGTTACCAGTAAGTGTAACTAGGGTTGTTGAATCAGAGCAATCCAAAATTAAAACTAAAAACTGCTAAAAAACTGAAAAGCGAACCAATTTGACATTTTTTGGATTTAATTTAATTAATTTATCCTAAGTTTGATATTTGATAAAATTAATTATTCATCAGATTCTACTTATTTCTTCAACAAATTCTTTAAATTAATCATCATTTCTTTATCTTGATGAACTAAAAAGTTAAGACCAAACAAAAATTATATTAATTTATTGTCAAATCCCACTATTCGATTCAGGCTATGATTTATATCTATGAAACTAAACCAAACCATAATTATTAAATATTTATAGTCAGGTATAACGATATATAGATCTATATTATTTTTTAATGTTTTCATTTCTTCATTTTGATAATAGAATTAGAATGACAATACTAATTAGAAATATATTTATCAATACATTATAAGTTAATTAATATAATACATCGTATTACCATTATTCACTTTAAATGTCGATACTATTAATTTAATTTTTGTTAAAGAAAGCTATATCGCAAAGTTACAATTGTCTATTTTTTTTGGTCTATTTTAGGCCATTTTTATAGTGATGTTTTTATAATTATTAGAAAAAAAAATATTTAAACTAAATAAATGTTAATTAGTTAACTCTAATTAACAATGAGTACTAGAAAAATACTATGCATGATATTGATAAATTTTTAGTTTCTTTGTTATGATGTTTATTAATTAATATAATGCTTGGATTCAATTTTGGATATTAAATACTTAAATGGATAGAATTTTGATATAATTTTATAATAGAATATTGAATGTATTAACAAATTTTTTTGTTAAAAAAACATATTAATAAGTCTTATAGATTTTTATTAAATTTTTAATTAATTTGATTTAAAAGATGACAAGAAACTAGAGAAATTTTAATAGAATAATTATTTAAGTTAAAATTAAAAAAATCAATCTAAATTAAATTATAAAGGATTGATTTAGTTTGATTCGAATATAATATTAAATTCAAATCTAACCAACCCAAATCATGTATAACTTTTATGTTTGGTTTTTATACAAAAATTAAACAAAACTGCAGTGTGAATATCCGTAATAGTAGTAATATGTCACACAATGTCACTTGTCTCTAATTATTGTCACTTTACCATACAATTCCACAAAGAGGGTTTTTTTATAGGAACAAATTTTTTTTCTCAAAATTATAAAATGGAGGTAGATTTTGGAAGGAAAAAAAAAATACTCAAGTAAGGATAAGTTGTGAATGGAACTACGACTTTATATACATAACTGGTATATCCTATTATGACTTTTGATTTTTTGTCTCATAAAAATCATAAACATTTACGACAATAAAAAAAAAACAAAAATCATAGCAGGATTAACAACTTTTGTGTATAAAGTTGTGGTTCTATTTACAATTTATCCATAAATGGATATTTTTTAAAAATTTATTCCATCTGATAATTTTGAAGGAAAAAAAAAATTGTCTCCTTTTAGTAAAAAAGACCCCATAAAGATTCAAACCACCATATATAATCTTGGATATCTAGATGAAAAATGTCAGATTTAATTGTATTTTTACTTTTAAATTTGAATTGTGTTTGGTTTTAGTTTTTAAAACTATTTTTTTATAAAAAAAATGAATTGGTCCTTTCATTAATTTTTATTCAAAATATTCATTTTTTTGTTTTCATTTAAAATATTTACAAATTAATTAAGTTATTTTAAAATTATTTGTTTACTCAAAAACTAAAATATCAAATTTCATAAAAAAAACAAAATAAAATGTTCCTTCTTCAGATACTAATCCCTATTATATGAAGTATTTAAAATTTTATTAAATTTTAACAAAAAATTTAAATTATAAACATATAGAAATTATTTTGTATACCAAATCTATCATGAACCCCAAATATTTAGATAGAAAATAAGAATTTGAGAGTTTTAAATAGAAAACATTAATAGATAAACTAAATTTTCTTAATTTTAAAAGAAATAAACTTGGTTAGCTTTAAAAAACTTGAGAGGCAAAAATCGTGCATGATTCAAACTAAACAAATTAGATCAAAATGTAAATAGTGTGCATTTTATGCTTACTGAATTTAATTTTTGTATTTTATTTTTTCTATAGAGTTATCAATTTGGACTGGCTAGACCCATTTGAGCTTATCTATTAAGGCCAATACATGTTTTTAATCGAGTTGGATTAATTTAATGCTGGGTTGAAAATTTTGCTAATCTATCCTTTGATAGGTTTGGGACAAGTGGGTATATCCATGAATTCACTTTTTAAAATATAAAAAAAAAATTATCAAAATAAATTTACTTTTATATAACAAGTTACTAAGATGCTTTTTAATCAATATAAACTAAAAAATATAGGTTGTCATTTGTACAATAAAATAGCAAAATATAATACACAATAATAAAAATAAAATAAAGTACATCAATTGTTATAATAAACCAGTGCTAGAAATTAAAAAGTAATCTCAATATACAGAATATTAACCTTAAATTAGGCACTAACAACACATATAAAATAAATTTTGTCATGTGTGATTTTATTAAGTATAGTAAATAAAGAAAATTGAGCCAAGTGGCTAGTCTCATCCATCACAACCTATCATAATTTAGGTTAATAAAAATTTGGGTCCAGTCAATTTGCGCTAAAATAAGCTTAATTATACTTATATTTTCACAACTTAATCCAACCTATGCATCGGAAAAATCAAATCGGTCTATTAATTCGAGCCCACTTTAACACCCAACTTATCATTGATTTTTATGTATAGTAAACAAAGGGAGAAATATAAAAACAAAGAATAATAAAAACTACAATGATTTTTATTAAATGTTTTTATTTATAATAAAAAAACTATAGTTTTTCTTTATCCATTTATAAAAATTAACAATAGGTTACATCTCTATTACATTTATGTTCATTATTGAATGTTATTTTGAGATAAGAAATTTAATTTAAATAATTGAAAATGTAGCTGAATGTAAGTAACTAAAATCAATAGAACCAAAATTAATTGTAAAATAAAAATTAAAAGTGTAATTAAGTTTACTTTTTAACACATTTTGTGTGTATATTATTTATCAGGAGAAAGATGATTATATTCGGATAAGATAAAAAAATTTACACGATAAATTAATATTGTATTTAAATTGATGCAAATAACAATTAAGTGCGAATTAACTTGTGTGAAATTATTTTAGTTTAATTAGAAATTTCAAAATCGAGTTTTAAATATATAATTGGGTTAAATATTTGGTATAAAAAATTAATGCAAACAAGACCGTAGTTGTGGAACCACATCAACAAAACTGTAATTTCTTTATGAGTAAATAAGATAACTTTTTTCTTAAAAATAAATCTAAATCCGTGAATAGTCTCGCCTAACTGAGCTAGGATAAGCCACATACCTCTTTCCATCCTCCGTATTCAAACGTACGCGCATCAATTGTCTTTCCTAATGATGTCTCACAAGCATAAAGCATACAAGACGGTGAGGAACTTAAGAAAACAAGACAATGTTCATGCTACTTTCATGTATCAACGTGAAGGTTGAGAGCTAAAGATTGTATTTGCATGTGCTTGTCATTTAATGCAAGTCAACTTTGCAGACAGTTTAAGTGATCATCTTGCACACTTGAACTAAAAAACATAGCCCCCTTCGTGCACTGAATTCTATATTCCTCTCTTTTTGACTTGGATGGCTAAATTGGCTTCTTGTTCACGAACTAATAGAGAACGTGTCTCTTGCCATATTCCAAAAATGAGGGCCACCGTTGTTCCAAGAAAGAATAAAAACCTACAAAGGAAGGCCCCATAAATGCCCAAGAAATCCAAAAATGCTTCATCAAACGTACAGTACTACTGTTTGAGTTTTTTTTTTTCCAATATATATATATATTCTCCTTCAGTAACAATTTTGTTTGGGACACATAGTTGAACTAATTAATCTCCAGTAAGAAATAGCGAGGGCAGATTAGTGACGCATTTCGTGAGGCAATAGCGACGGAGTTGGCGAGGGAACATCGAGAGATTTGTGTCCATCGTCAATTTAACCACTTGGTTTTAGAAAAAATGTCCCCTCATAAATCTCTCCCTATTCTATTTAACAAGGAATTTGCAAGGAAACATTCTCACACTAAATCCTTGATTTTCTTCTAGTATATTCCAACAAGAATTTAAATATTGATTTATCATATTACAAGAGATTAATCTCTTCTATTAACTTACCATGTTCGTACATGTTGATTTCCAATTTGATATAACTATATCATTTTTAAGGGGCGTGAAAAAATTATTTTCCTTAAATGTAGTTACCCGAAATTCCATTGAATGATTTATACCTGCGAAGAAATTCTTAAACTCTATTGTGAAAATATAGAGTTGAAAACAAATTTATTACTCTTTAAAGTGAGTCAATTCACATGCATTTAATTTACTTTGATCGATAGGTGGGTTTGTAAAAGGTTTAAATGCATGTTAAGTCAATTCACGCTAATAGGTTCACATGGCAAGTCGTTTTACTTTAATTTGATATTTTTTTAATTGTTAACATTTTACTGACTTTTCTCAATTCATAAAAGGAGTCGGGAATGATTTTTGCTAATAAAAAGATACATGATATTGTTTTTTTTATTCAAGTATTATTTATCATTTTGTTTTAATAAATATTATATTTTTGTAATATTTATTGTGAAAATATTTTTTTTCTCTTTCTAGATAAAATATTTGAGTATCATTTTTAAAAGTTATAAATAATTGTAGTTTGTAATCAAATGATTTTATTAGCCTTTGTCAATGGATCAAACTTTACAAATACCATAAATGATTGATAACTTAAATTTTGTAACACATCAACAAATATTTTATCTTTCTATCACCATAATCTTATAATGTCTTTGTATTTTTTTGTCTCGTATTTTTCTTAACTCTTACCATTTGTGAGGTTTTATTATGTCTTTGATTTTAGTGCATAAATAGAGACTCTTGTTTTACCTAAATCTTACGGAAACAAATTAGATACTAAGTTACACTAAATTTTTGACATAACTTACTTTCAATGTTGTCATCGCAATTTTTTTTTCCAAAAAATTTCAACTTTCTGAAAGAGTAAATTATTCTTCAATGGTTGTTAGTTACAATAATCCTAAAAGATAATTTAATGAATAACATAATTAATCCAAATTTAGTAAATTTTTGAAATATGATTAAAAGAAATTTTCATGATAAAGATATAGTTAACATACATTCTATTTATTTATTATAAATTATGAAATTGGTTATTGTCATTTGTAATTTAGGATCTTTAAAAATATATTTAATATCTTCTATCTAATTGTATTCTCTTATATGTTTTTTAATCATTTTAGAAAATATATAATTTTTTTTATGAATTTTAATGTTTACATATTTATTTGATTTTGGTATCTCACTCATTGAATCATGGTTGGTCATATCACTTTCACTATAAAAGATTTTTAAGATAATTATCATAAAATTAATAAATTTATCATTTAATCAAAGAAATCTAAGTCAATTGATTATATATGATGTGAATATTATAAATTTTTTCACATCGTATTTAATTCTTATACATAAAAAAATAGACAATTGTTTATAATTGGATGATTAATTGTCAATTGTAATTCATGTGCGAAAGTAACAAACTTTATATAATATTATTTTTCTCAATAACATCATTCCTCTTATCATACGCTTTACTTTATTCTTTGTATTTCTCTCTTTTTAATGTGCAAAAACAACGTAGCATCAGCATTTCTCAATCGCCAATTAAGAGAGATAACTAGAAAGAATTAACGAAAAAATCCAATAAAGAAATAACTAATTAGCCATTGACGAAGTCCCATCGTCACCACTTCTCAGTTCTATGATTTGTCATCGCACAACATTTTTGCATCCATCTAAAATGTCCAGAACTGCTCCAGAGTCAAATAAAGGCACTGTTTGTTAATTGTGCATGGAAAACTTACATGCCTTTCTTTGAAATTGAATTTTAAGATAAGAAATAAGTCTCCTTGATGAAATGTTTATGCTTTTTTATTCATAGTGTTCATCCAATCATTTTAATTAACTCAATTAGCTGAATATGATGTAAAAAATATTGTAAATTTTTGTTATTGTCTTCAATTCTCACATATAAAAGAAATCTAACCATTTTAATTTAATATATACTTTAAGAGTACTGCATTTGATGTGCATATTTTATTACAAGTGAAGAGTTACGACAGTATAAATAACCTAACGTTCGAAAATATTAAAAACTTGTGAGAACACGATTTCATAGTACCAAACACATCACTGAATCATAAAAAAATTTAATTTTCTAGTTTGTATGACTTTGCCAAGATGTGTGAGCATAAAAAAATGTTCGTTATGAGCTGTAACAAAGTTTAGAATTGACGAAGGGAAAACGCTAAAAAAAAGTAACAATAATACACTACTTAGCATACTTTTTTGATATATTTTTTTATATTTTAGTTGGTAATGTCTGTAACATTTATTATTCAGCCAAACAAATTAAAATATATTAAATTTAAAGTAGGATTCAACCATCAAGTGTGCTTTCAATTGATATGAATTATTTTGATTTAATTGATAGTCTAAAATTTGAATTTTCTGTGCAATTATGTTAAATATTAAAAGAAAAAGTTTTATCATTAGTGACTCTATCGACTCAAAACATAATTATTTCACATGAAATATATATGTGATTTTGTAAAAGAAAAAAAAAATAAGAAAAAGGAAAGATGCAGTGAACATGGAATAATGAAACCTATGTCATTTAATAAGTTTCACATAAATTTCAATTAATATTGAAAAGATGTACTGTATAAAAAAAAAAAAAGTCAAATGGAGTATGCTGGTTTGGCATTGTTTTTCACCCAATAAATTGATTTGTGCTTAAATGTGTAATTCTGTTAGGTAACTGAAGTTAACAGATTTTGACTCAATTTTGATTTGGCGCCATCATGTGCGTTGGAATTTGAAATATGGTCAAATTAGTGCCTTTTTCTGTCTACTTGAATATATTTTTTCCATGCCAGAATTTGTTCTTAGTATTTTGATTTGATGTCTTTTATTCATTGCTTTGTCTCGGTGTCTACTTTCATCCCTTCTTTCTTGAGTTGATAAATCCAAAAATTACAAGAAATAGACTTGCAAAGTTTCATCTGTGATTGTCATTGGTGAACAAGAACTATTAGAGAGGTGTTTGGTAGGAGAGAGGTCAAGAAGAATTATCTTTCTTGATAATCAATAAAATTTATTTTGTTGGTCATAAATATTTTTAAAAAAAATTAAAGAATTACGTAATATTTATTAATTATTTTAATTATTTCATATTAAATAATATATTAAAAAGTATATGTGACTTTTTTTTTACCGAAATAAAGAAAATTAACTTTTAAAAATTCAAATTCTCACATTTTCTCATATAATTTTTTTATAACAAATCTAACAAAAAGTAATCTTAAGAAATATTATTTTCCACCAATATTATTTTTTAAAAAGACTTATCAAACACGGAAACTAAAGATCTCCAACATATAAGATTCAACAAAAGAGAGAAGAAATGGGTAGAATTAGTTAAACTTTGAAAGTTATTTCTCTAGAAGATAGAAACGCAATTCCGTTTAAGACATGATTATTGCTGATGAAGCCAAGAAAGAAAGCTAAGTAATGTGTGTTGTAGTGTGTTTGAAAATCGGAATCCACTCACATGATTGAGCTTTGGGCTCTCAAGCTCATCTAGTATTTTTAGTTCCATGCCAAAAAAAAAAAACCACAGGAGTAAGAAAGCAGAGTACATGCTTATTAATTGGGCACTGCTACGTGTACCCAGCTAAATTGCTGGTACATCCAAAAATTTTACAATTTTCCCATTTTATTCTTTCGTGAAAGGATACGAATCAACTAATCCGTAAATCTCATACAAATTAGTACATAATCTATATGAGTTAATTGGTATGACTCATACGGATCACGTAATCCATAAGTGTTTTTTTTAATTTTTTTCAAAAATATGTTTTTTTAATTTATCAATATATTCAATTTTTTAATAATAAATATTTTTTATTTATAAAAATTATATGGATTAAATAATTCGTATGAGTTATATCAAAAGTAATTATCACAAAATTTATTATTTAAATTTACATGCGCATTAAATATTACATTAAAAATTTTAGTGTTACGTATAACAATATTATTTATTTTAAAACATAATTGGTCTATTAACTCAGTTGGTTAGAGCGTTATGCTAGTAACTTGAAAATCACAGATTTAATTCTTGTTTGAACCATTAATTTTAAATTAATTCATAATACATATTTTTGAAAAAAATTTAAAAAAAACTTTCGGATTGAACCTCATACGGATTAGCTTGTATTAGTTGATCCTTATCCTTTCATGGATTAGCAGTGCCCTTATTAATTTGCTTATTTTTATTTGAAAAAAAATCCGTGTGTGCTAACGTGCTTGGTATTTTACCAGGCCCGAGTCATTATTTTCTGGTACTTTCTATTTACAGCCTTCTTTTTATAAGTACACCCACATACCCTCTTATTTAGAAAATTAACCATTATATCCTTATTTAAGCTCTTAATTAGTTAATTGACCATTATACCTTTTTTTCTTAAAAAAGTACACCTCTTTTGAATCTTCTTTTTTTCTCTTCTTCCAATCTCTTTTAGGGTTGTCCTCTCCTCTCTTCTTTCGCACCTATTCTTTTTGATGGTTCCATAGTTCCGTTTACGACGTTCCTTGGTTGGTCTCACTCGCAGAGATAGGTACGTGAGCAAACATTATTTTCCACCACCATAAACGTGAGTTTACCTTCATCTGCACGCTGAAATTTTATAATTTCTTTCTTTGTGGTGTCTAACACGGCATAGAAAGATAGGTGGTCATAAGTTGTGTGTTGGCTGAGGTGTCTAATTCTTTCCTTATTTTTCATGAATAAATAGATGGCTTTACCTATGCTTAACCAATTTGGGTGATTGAGGTGTTAGTTATATTTGAAGTATGTGTATAGTGGTGTTTGCTGCATGGGGTAGGACTTCGGTGCTCCATATGTGTAGTGTTGCTCATAGAAGGGATGTTTTGGTTTTGTATGTGGTCAGCTGCTTTTCTTTTCTGGCCCTGCGTAATCCCTATGTTGCAGCTGTTTGTTATCTTTCTGTTGTGTATTTGACTCTTGCTCTGTATCACTCCTTGTGTGCAGATGCTATTCGGGGTCAGCTTTAGAATAACACAGTTCAAGTCCTTACTAAATTTGACAACACTTCCAAACAATACTTCTAGCCTTTAATATTATTTATATAAATCAAGTTATATTCACCATAAAAATTAATTTTATAATATTACATTACAAATATTTTCTCTCAACAACTTTATAATTAAAACTGAAATGTTGGTATCAAATATGACTAAGTCAAGTGATTGAGAAAATAAAAAACATATGTGTTTTTAAATAACTGTAATTCAGTAGTTACATCCTGTGTTAGGTGAGATCCTTAGTTCTATATATGTATTAAATATTTTTTATTAATTTAAAAAAGCTCCATTTTTTATCAATAAAAAAATCTCATTTCAAAATTTATTTTAGGCCTACCAATATATTGGATTGATTCTGATGTTATTTTTATAAATATATTTGTGGCCTTGTATATTGGTACGGTCGAGTTATTTGACGTCTAGACTTTACTGTTCTCGAGGTTATCTATTATTTATCCTGCACTTAAAAATCAAGATCAAGCAAATGCAACCCTAAAGTCTCGTCAACATAGCCATTCTACTAGTGACCCTTCTCGCAATATATGTTAGCTGAAGAAAGAAAGAAAGAAAGTACTATTTAGGAAAATTGGATATATAATATTGGTGCTAGTGTAGGAAAGATTACAGCCAAGCATGTAGTATTTATAGTAATTCATATATATGATTTCAAATACATAATGATTATATATATATATATATATATTTAATGATGAGAGAGAATTAACAATAGATAATATATATAGCACCAGGTTTTTTAAGTTATTTTTAATTTTTTTAAAGTAAAATAAGTAACTTTTGTTTTTAATTTATTAAGTAGGTATAGCTCAATTGTTTGAACAAGAGAATCCCTTAATACTATTTTCAATTTTTACTGATAAAAAATTGCAATTACTTTAAATAAATAATATTATGTTTTTTATTATTATAAAAAGCACTTCTTTCAAGAAAAAAAGGCTTATTTCAAAATATATATTTTTTAATTTAAATAAATTTATGCTTATTTAAATTTGATTTAATTTAATATCTTGTGTCGTTTTTTAATAATAAATTTAATATCTTAGAGCAGTATATTAGTGTATGATCGGCTGAATTGGAGAGGAAAAAAATAATATTTTGTCTCACCCGCGAACCTGAATACAAAGGCTTGGGGGCAAAGCTAGTTCAGGCCTTGAATTCGCACTCTCTTCACACACTCCCCATGGACTTCACCCAAGACTTGCACTGTCTCCTATCTGAGCAACGCCGCAAGCTCGCCGCCGCAGAGGCCATGGAATTGGACCTCGACTTCGCCTTCCGCCTCCAGTTAAAGGAAGCCCTCGCGGCCTCCCTCGCCGCCCAGCCCTCCTCCTCCTCCGCCGCCGCCGCCGCGATCATCGAACAACCCGTCGTCGTCATCCACGATGACGACGTCAACGCCATGACGCTGCAGCGCGAGGAGCTGGCGCGTATGGAGCGCGAGATGAAGGACCGGGAGCAGAGCGAGGCGGAGACGCTTAAAATGAGAGAGGAACTCTGCCGTCGGATCCACGACGAGAAGGTGGCGAGGGAGATTTCCGCGATTCCCGAGAAGGACTGGCAGCAGTGGGGAGACAACTTCGAGAAACCATTCGGAGAGGGCTCGTCGTCTTCGTCGCTGAGTAGAGAGGAAGGCGTGGTTAGGGTTTACTTCAAGGGTTTGGTGAGCGAGGAAAACGTGAGGGGACGGAAGGTCGTGTTGTCTGGGATTGGGGTTGCGATTTGCGACCTTAGCGATAATTTGATATTCGAGGTTTCTAAGTCGCTCATTGGAAATGGCACTAGCAAGGTCGCTGCGGAGATTAAGGCTTTGATCGAGGCTTTCAATGCCGCCATTGCTTTGGACTTGAAGCGCGTCGTTTATTGCTGCGATTATTATCCCCTTTTCCAATTTGTGAGTCCCTGTTAACCCTCCTCGTTTAGTGTTGGTCAAGGTTTTAAATTGCGGTCACGGTTCTTGATGTTGTGAGAAATTGCGGGCAAATGTGTCTCGGTTTTTGATATTGCAAGAAATTGCAGACAAATGCGGCCTGGGCCTTTTTTTGTGTCTAGAGTAGACCACATGAATCCTTCATTGGAGACAATCCTGTACGAGTCCGATAGAACCATTATGGGCCGCTAAGCTTTCCCTCTATGTATTTAAGGCAGTTGCATACCTAGGGCTCTAAGGCTAGACCTCTGTTTAAATGTGCTTTTAACTAATCCTCATTTAAATTGTGGTTTAAATATGCTTTTAAACAATCTGGGTTAAATGCAAACAGGGTAATCTAGGTCCCCTCATAATGTGTCATATGTGGTTCTTATTTTCATATACGGGTATTGGAAGGAGACAATTTTTTGTGGAGTTCTGATACATTTTCATAAACGAGTGATAAGAAAGGAGATGATTTATTTTTGAGGGTCTAAAAATAAACATTTCATATTTGTAGGACTAAAAACATTTAATCTTTTAATTGTTGAATTGATTTGGAGAATCTGTTGTAATACAAACTGGTTGTTGATAGGTTAGAGATTATGTGTTTAGAACATGATGTGGCTTGAATTATATTTTGTTTGTTGCATGAGTTTATGATAGTGGGAATGAGTGAGGATATGATGATGTTATGCATTTTTTGTGGAGGTTTTTTGATATCTTGTTTTGTTGGTCAGGTGAGTGGAAAATGGCCTGCAAAACAGCGGAAGATTGCTATTTTGGTTGATCAAGTGAATCTGCTTCAAAGGAAGTTTTCATACTGCAATCCAAGGTTTGTGGCCAGACATGATGTCAAGTTTGCATTTAAGCTTGCAAGAGATGCAATTGAATCTCAGTCCACAAGACTTGCAGAATCTGGGAGTAGGAGTTTGAATGAAACTTGTGTCATATGTTTGGAGGAAACTGATGTTGGTCAGATTTTTTCAGTTGATGGCTGTCAACACCGCTATTGCTTCTCATGCATGAAACAGCATGTGGAGGTGAAGTTGCTTCATGGAATGGTGCCAAAGTGCCCTCATCAGGGGTGCAAGTATGAGCTCCTAGTTGACAGCTGCCAGAAGTTCTTGACTCAAAAGTTAACCGAGACCATGCAGCAACGAAAATTGGAAGCTTCAATTCCTGTTGCTGAAAAAATTTATTGTCCTTATCCTACGTGCTCTGCATTAATGTCAAAAACTGAGGTCTTAGAGTACTCCAAAGATATCACTGGTCAATCTGAACAATCTGAACCCAAGATATGCCTAAAATGTCGTGGCCTTTTCTGTTTTAACTGCAAGGTCCCTTGGCATAGTGGTATGACATGTAATACTTACAAAAGGATGAATCCTATTCCTCCTGCAGAAGATTTGAAGCTGAAGTTTCTGGCATCAAGGAGCCTATGGCAACAGTGTCTGAAGTGTAACCATATGATTGAACTTGCTGAAGGTTGCTATCACATGACTTGCAGGTATCATAATAATATTTTCTTTGTTTTAACCTATTATAATACTCCTTCTTCTAAGATCTTTTTTCTTTCTTTTTTACTAGCAAGAGTGAGCATACATAATTCCCCATAGGCATAACTGTTAACAATTAACCTAGCATCGAATCATATTATAGAAGAGTGCTAGCAACACTCTCTACACATTCATCTGAACTTACTTATTTATGCTACTATCACTTTTTTTTTTGTTGACCTTTTAAAGCCCAACATTCATTAATCATTATCATAGAGTGGTTGTGTAGAAGTACAATAAAATGTTCCTTTGAACATGATTGGTACTTTGCAGTCACCAATAATGTCCGATGTCTTCCTCCATTTTAACTACCTATCTTGTATCCCGTGTCCAGTGTTACCGATGGTGGATGACAGATTTTAGCAATAAAAAAAAATCTGCCGTGTGAATATGGTAGATGGATTGTGGCCAATGGTGGAAGTTTGTGTGTGTGTATATTGTCTTACTCCCACTTAAGCAAACTTTGATTCCAATGTCTATCTCTAAGGCTCAAGTTTACAGTTAACCTTTTTCTTTGATTCCTCTATCTAAACTATATTGTCTGCAAAAATTATGCATTTATGGATAATCTTTTGTATGGTAAGCACATTAAAGACCATACTAAATAAGTAAGAACTCAGCTAAACCTTGATGTAAATTTATTCTTATAGGAAAGTCCTTAGTCTTGTCTCGAAGAGTTTTTGCAATAGTAATTACCTTGTCACACATGCCTTGATGTAAATTTATTCTTTTAGGGGAGTTCTTATAGTTGCATGAATAACTTTATTTTCTAAAGATTTCCACAATATTTCTCAGCACTTAATCACATGTTTTTTCTAAATCAATAAAAACCATATGTAAGTCGTTTTCTTTTAATTATGCTCAATTATCTTTTTCCTTAATTACATAGTGACTTGTAAGTTTTATGCCTATGTTGTTTACACAATTAGATGTTCCTTGTGCTTTTTAAACATGTATACAAAGTCTTGAATCATAATCTTGAACTTCATGAACAAACACCATTACCGTTAAGGCAACAAATGTTTGTTAACATTCAACGTGACAAATGTTCAAAAAAATCTTGTTTTGTTTAGGTTCGTAGGAATCAAAGACAGTACCAGGAATTTATAATTACTCACGCACCGATCCCCTTGGTGAAAAATCGTGTTTTGAAATATATGTGCATTGTGATCCTTGCCAAGTTCAGTATAATTACACAAGGAAAACCCAAACTAATATTTGTTTGTAATGTGCCAAGTAATTTTTAGATTTCCATGAATGGAGAAGCATCAGTGTTGAATCACAACAATATCTTCAATGGGAAGCAATGATATGTTGGTCCATTATTACTTTCGCTTCTACTCCATGTTTTCTTTTTATCGTTTCCCTGCTTTCCTTGTGATTACAGATGCGGTTACGAATTTTGCTATAACTGTGGAGCAGAGTGGAAGGACAAAAAAGCAACATGTGCTTGCCCTCTTTGGGCCGAGGAGAATATTTGGTTAGATGATCATGAGGAAGAGTTGGAAGAAGAAGAAGAAGATGATGATGATGATTATGATGATTATAGGTCTGATTATCCTGATGATTATTATTATTAAGTATCTGGCCGCTTGACCAGGTTGACGGTTTTACAACTAGTAAATATTCATATTCATATATCTATATATATGTAAGCAAAATGTGATTGTCTTTTGATTTCTTTCTCCTTATTTTCCGTTTCATTCCGCATCTTTGCTAACATGGTTGTCTATGTCCATGCACAATATGTTAACAAATAATGATATTTTAGTATTATGATCGTACCAGATTGACGACCACGCTAAAACTCAAACATTTCAATTCAAAATATACATAAGGTTTAACGAAATTGCAATGAAATTACTAATGGGGAAAAATAAGCACACACGAATGATTGATGTGACTTCTTAGACAGTTTTATGAAAGTTAGATAATGAAGCAATTTAAATGATGGAATGCCTGAAATTATTATGTACGGGCATGTTTGGCTGCCAGTCAGAATTGTTGTAGCGTTCAAACATGTTCAAACATACTTGACTCTTTATCTTTAGCGTTAAATGATGGTAATTCTGTTGGTTGAACAATGAGAGTTGTTATAAACTTTACTATTTATCTTTGATTTTTATGAGTAAAAAAACACAGTAATCTCCATAGCTTTACACTTAATAAACCTTGCAATTGGAAGACCAGGCATCCTTTAACAATGACATTTCAATACTTGACTCCATATTTAATGTGTTTAAGCCAAGCCAACTTAAAATTTTCGAACTATTTTTCATGGTGATTCAGAAAAATGAGTTAACAATTTTCAGCATGTGACAAGATGGTGCTCCATACAGTTTTTTTTTTTTCACTGGGCCTTTATTTAATTTTTTAATTTCAATATACAAACAAATGGACAAAGGAGACAGACATTTGCCATATGCGAATATTTGTCCCTGATAATAGACCATGAAAGGATTTCCATTATCTGTCTGCAAGTGTTTCTTTGTGTATTTGTTATTATATTGACATGTGTTAGTGTTACACGGTCTTCGTATTTTTACACGTTTTAATATATATATATATATATATATATATATATATATATGAAATATAACTAATTGAAAAATAAATGCAAATAAAACATTTTTTAAAAATAGCTAAACTTTCCTATAAAAATAAATATTTGCAACACCATTTGGATTTGCAAATAGTATCTGCAATTTTAATTTTTTTTCCTTCGTTTCAATAGCCATTTGGTTGCTAAAAGTAAGCATCGCAGGTTCTTAAAAGTGTGGTGTGAATTCTTAAATGAGGATCGATGCTTTATAAGTTTATAGAATTATAGGTGATGAGCGTTAGAGTGAACTTCAAAAGTAATCGGTACTTTTAGAAACACCAGTTATTATGCTGTTTGATTTAGGGAGAGGCGAGAGAAATATATGAGAGAAATTTTGTGGATCTTATATATAAGATTCATATTTTTTACATTTTATTTTAATTAATTTTTCTTTTATTTTTATTCTTTCTATTTTTATTCTCTAAAAACAAACACAACATAAATGTTAATGTGCCACTTTTCTCAATTATCTTCAGCTTTTGACATTGTTTTTCCACATATTTTAAGTTGTACTGAGTTTTTCAACTTTTAGCATTTGCACTGCACTGCATTGTTTTTTTTTATTTAAAAAATACTACACCATCTATAGTGAACAGTGATAAAAAGAAAGAAATAGAAGTTGTTAAATAGGTATCTAAAATGAAGGTGACCTTCTATAAAAAAAAATATGAATGGGTCCATATATCATTATTATTATCTAATACATTATTTTGTTCCTATTTCCAGTTTGTTTGTCAATTTAATTTTTATATTTTATTAGTGTAGAAAAGTTACTCTATAAATCATTTAAAGTATAAAATAGTTATCATAAGTTATTTCAAGAAAATTTTTACAAGTTATTTTTCATTTTCATTTTTTAATTTAAGGGATAAAAGGTGAGTTACTTATTAAAACACCTCTAGATTAAAGAAAAATAAAAAACGAAAATGAAGGGTAGCTTTTTTAAAATTACTCTAATGTAATTCCTCTTTAAATAAAAAATATCAAAAAATAATATTACTACTTTGTTTTTTTTTTTTAAAGGTACTACTATTTGTTATTAGACGAGAATATAAAAAACTTTTTTCATGGAGTATATAAAAACTTTTTAAATTATCGATACATACAAGTGTTTTATTTTAATGATCCATCATAATCTTATCATACATGTAAGTGGCCCATGCTATGCCTATGGAGAGCCATCTGTTAATCTAATTAATACTCCAGAGGAGGATTAGTCAACAAGCGTAGCCAAATAAAGTATAATTAAATTTTCAGAAAAGAAACAATGCAGGAGGTTGTGCCACGTGTTACTTTTTTCTTGCCTGTCAAAAGGTTTATAACTCTGTCAGCGGCGTTATCTTTTGTCGCATTAAGCGGGGATTAGATGCTTCTGGCCACGCACGGAATAAAAACATCCTTCGTGAAAAAAAATAATATCAAATACACTTCAGTTGAAATTATGATAAATTTAAAATTTTAATCATTCTAAATATTTTAATTGAAATTTTATTCTAAATACTTTAATTAAAATTTTGTTATCTGATGATGTAATTTTACGTGTCTTCATATGTTAATACTCGATCAATACTTGACAAGCTTGATGTTTCTTATAGATGAAGATCATCAGTGTGAAAAAAGAATCGCGAGTTCAAAAACAAAATTTCAAAAAACTTTCATGTGAAAAAAATGAAGATTATAAAAGAAATAATGGAACGTTTTAAAATATTCTTCTATCAATAAATTTTTTTTTAATTTCTCATATTTAAAAGAAAATTAAAATTTCATATTTTTAGTTATTTAAAATTTTAAAAATTTAAATTTTTCACAAAGAAACATTCAAACAGTAAATTTTAGATTATAAAAATTTAAATTCTTTGATAAATTACTTTTCTTAGTTAAAATTTTTTATTCAAACACACTCTAAAAACTTTTATTCTTTTGGATTTAAATTTTGATAAATTAATGTTTAAAAATGATCTATTTATTTTTATAACATCTATAATTTACCAATTCAATCTATAAAATTAAATTTATATACAAATATGAATTATGTCCGAATGATAAGTTTTATATTGATTTAAATCCATTTTTATAAAATATTAAATTGATTTGATCGTGTTTAAGCTTATAACTTATGTGTTGTAAAATGAAAAAAAGAATGTAATTGCATAAGAAGAAATGTACTATAAAAGTTATATATGCTTATACATTGTTTCTAAAAGTGAAGATTTAATTTGTCAAAAAAAGGTGAAGATTTAAATATACTATAATGCAGGGGTTGAAAATTTTATGGCTTTTGCCCGTTCAGAATCGTCAGCATAGGCCAACATAATTATTTTGGCATTCAATTATATCATGAATGCATGATGTATCACACATCTTCAACGCAATATTTACTTTTAATTATATAACATAAGATAAAATGATTTTTTTATTATAAAATTAAATTTTATAATAAATAGATAAATTTTAATATTTAATTTATGTTTAAGTTTATAATAAATAATTAAAAGTATGATATAAAATCATTTTTAATTGAGTATAATATTTCTATAATATAATAATAATTAATTATCAAACTCTCGAGCTAATTCGCTAACTCTTACTAGTTTATCAAGTCCATCTCCTCTCTCTGAGTTGACTCTTTACTAAACTTTTTTTTTGTTTATTATGGACCGATTTTATAAATTTGATATATTCTCGAGTTTACCACTGAATTAATGAGTCAACAAATTAAAAAAACTTAGACCAAAATATAAGTCATTTTGGATTGTTTTCTTAGTGTTTAGTGTTTAACATACCTTCCGTTAGTGTGTTATTCTCAAATAGAAAAATTCTCACCTTTAGTAACATTGTTATCCAATAATATCAAACTCTCTATGAGAATAATCTATCATTGTTATAACATCTGCAAATTATTATCTAATAATAATGCATTACCAGACTTGATTAATTAAGAAATTCATAATTTATTATTTTGATTTATTATATTATTGAATGTTTAATTGGTACGTTATTTATAAATATTTTATTATTTTTTATATTAAATAAACTCTTAACAATATATCAATTGAGTTTACCAATCAAATTTATAAAATTTTTAAAAATTTAAATAAATTATGGAATTTGATAACCTTAATAATAAGCCGGACTTTTCGTTGAGAGGGTTAGGTTGAGGTGTTGCAGTTAGGGGAGCGGGAAAGGTCGCAAGTATCCAGGGACAGGAGAAAGGGTATTATGGTCCGTGAAATGAGAATGACTGAAGCCGTTTCCACGGCAAACCTAAACTCACACAGTAATTCTCATCATCATATCACGCAACGACTAAGTTATCAGCCATAACTTTTGATTAATGTCAATGGATAACGGACGATTGCTGTACCAATTTTATGATTGAGAGTGGAGAATTTCTTGCATAAAATTATTTTACTTGAGCGCATTAGGATAATTAATTAAATATTAAAAGCTAATAGTTAATCATTCAAATAAATAGTTAATCAAGTATATAATTAATGTGTTATAAATTTTGTATTGACTATTATACACCTAAAGTGAAGTGTCATTTGGTAGGGGGATTTTTTTTATTTTTTTTTATTTTCCTGGAATGATAAGGTGGAAAACTTAATTTTTATGTTTGGTATCCATTAAAAAACAATTTTATTAGAAAAATGTCATTTAAATCAATTTCTTAAGAAAAAAAATTAAATTAAATTTTTCTTTTACTCCACCACAAATATCATATTATTTTTTTATTAAATTATATAATATAATAAATACTTAAAATAATCATTGAAAATATACATAACTCTTTTGATTTCTAAAATACTTATTTAAAAATTTTGAATGATTAATCAAATACATTTTATTTATTTTCAAAAACATGATTATCAAGAATCATAATTTATAGATATAATTTTTTTTCTCATATCAAACCCTCCATGAGTGTTAATCAAACAAATTTTATTGATTTTTAAGAAATATAATTCTCAAAAATCATAATTTCTGAGTATAAAAAACTTTTTCTCATACCAAACCCTCCATGAGTGTAATATTTAACGTTTTTAAATTAAATTGAAATAATTACTTTAACTAATCATAAGATAAATTAATAGTTATTAAATCTATGATATTATTTGAACTTGATTAATAATCAATTGATATTTAATATTTTTTTTATTTAACTATATAAAAAAAATCTCGATTCTCAAGTTTAAACAGCGAGGCTGAAACTAGATTGTCTCACTTGAAAAAGAAATATGTGTGTGATAAAAAAAGTTATAGTAATATATTTTTTTTTATCTAATTATTTCTTACTTTTATTTCAGTTCTAGTTGAATAACCAAATTAATTATTTATTGTTTGATAGTTTTTTCGCAACAAGTAACAAATATCTTTTTAGTAATAATCAGAGATTAAATTGTTTGAAACAGAGAAATATTCAAAAGTGAATTTTACCATTTCTAAAGAAACTTTTTTCATACACACTTTTAGAAAGTGAAACCTTCATCCACACGCTCAAAAGATTCAATTACCTATTACTCCAATTTTCGCCAATTTACTTTCTGGTCTGAATTTGAAAAGATTAACACAAATTTGTGTAATAATTTGTTGTGAAGATGAACTGTCGTTTGACTTAATATAAAATAAATAAATAAAATTAACATCTATTTTTTAAAAGAATATATGTACTCCGTGCCACACAAAATCAAGGACCACATAATAGAATTTTTTAGGAACCAACAATAACATGACATGAGATGATTATAGTCCTTAATAATCCTCATGTGTAACACATAGTTTAGTGTTATTTTTTTCTCTTCATAAAAACCATAAATACGTGACGGTTGAATATTTTTTTTTTATAATTTCTCAAAAAGAACTCACTTCATTTATTCTATCCACCCCGATTATTCGATTTGAAATATATATATATTTAAATAAAATAAGGGAGACCATTAATGAGTGGTTAATTTAAGTAACATTAAACTTAATCCCATTAAAAAAAATAGTAACAATATAAATGACAATGGGTGACCAAAAACGGTTAAAGAGGAACAAAAGGTCTATTGCTGGCGCAACGTCTCCATCAATATTCCAAACCACCAAAAGGCACTGCCATTTTTCTCACGCACCACCTTTTCTTTCTTTCTTCTTCGTCATTTCTCCCCTGGGTTCATTTCCTTGTCAACATTAACCCCTCACTATTTCAGCTTCACTCAATAAACCATTTTAAAAAAAAATAATAGTATTGTATAAAAAATAAACGCAAACAAAAAATAAAACTCAAATTTGCACTTGGCTGCTCCAATCATTGTCTATTTTATTTTCTCTCTTCGAAAATGTGATTGTTTGGGGGGCAAAAAAGAAGAAGAGAAGCGCGTGATGGAGTGGGTGAAGATGAAGGGGTACGCGAGAGAGTTCATGGTTGGAGTGGCGGAGATGACGGTGGAGTTCGGAAAAGGTTGCAGAGACATAGTTAAACAGAGTCTGGTCAACGACGACTCCTACATCGTCAAAAACTTCGGAAGAGACTCCTACATTGGAAAAACAGTGACAGAACCTTTCGCTAATCTTTTCCAGAAATTGAGTTTCTTCAACGAGTACTTGCCCGAGGATAAAGATCCTCTTCACGCTTGGTCCGTTATTTTCTTCGTTTCCATTCTCGCCTTCTTAGGTAATAATAATAACAAACTTCGAATTTTAGGAAATAAATTTAATATTTGAAGTTCGCATTAGATCAGATTAGGAAATAGATTTAATTAATGGTGCGTGAGGTGTTTGGATGCGTTTGATTTGGTTTTTTGTTTTTGTTTGTTTGAAGCTTTGTATGCGAATTTTGAACGTGATGCGTACGCGGCGGCCCCGGTGAAGCATGTGTTTGTGCATCCTCCGAGTGCTACTTGCGTAGTGCTTCCTGATGGAAGGTACATGGCGTATAAGGAGCAAGGTGTTTCTTCTCACAGAGCTAGGTTTTCGGTGATTGCTCCTCATAGTTTTCTTTCTTCAAGGCTTGCAGGTTTTTCTTTCTAAGTGTTGTTGACTTTATTTGCAGTTAATTTTTTGGTGTGGTTACATGTAGTTGGAGCATAGTTTTTTTTTTTTTTTTTAATTAATGTTTTCTTTTGGCATCATGTTCGAAATTAGGGATTCCTGGAGTGAAAGATTCTTTGCTGCAAGAGTTTGGTATTCGTTTGTTGACGTATGATCTTCCTGGTTTTGGTGAGAGTGATCCTCATCCCAACCGGAATCTGGAATCCTCGGCAACGGATATGGCGTTTTTAGCGAATGCTCTTGGTGTGGACAAGTTTTGGGTGGTTGGTTACTCAAGTGGCAGCATGCATGCTTGGGCTGCACTTAGATACATTCCGGATAGGCTTGCTGGTATTATTAGTTGGTTTTTTGTTTGTCCTGTGTTTTATTTCAATCTGTTTAAATTGACAGAATTTGGAGCTTTTTTAGTTACTCTCTTGTTCATTCACTTTTTAAATTACAACTGTCATTACTTTATGTTTTAGTGTACTATATTACATTTTCATTTAGGCCTTTTGCTCTTTTGCCTCGTCTAAAACACTTGAATGACCTGTTTAAAGTGAGTTGTTACAAGTCTTGCATCTTTTAGTGATGTAAGAACTGCCTTTTTGAAAAATATGTTACATGTTATATGTGTTTCACTTTCATATCAATAGAACCGAGTTTTTCTGAGAAAGCACTATGTCATGCATTATGAAATGAATCTGTTGTTTGTAACTCTCAGGTGCAGCCATGTTTGCTCCCATGGTGAACCCGTATGATCCTATAATGACAAAGGAAGAGAGACGAAGAACTTGGAACAAATGGACACGAAGAAGAAAATTCATGTACTTCTTAGCTCGGAGGTTTCCTAGACTTCTCGCTTTCTTTTATCAGCGAAGCTTTTTGTCAGGAAAGCATGGTCAGATTGATAGGTGGCTGTCATTATCTCTGGGAAATAGGGTAAGGGAAGTTTTGCTTCTCTCTTTTGTCTTTGAGCCAACATGTCTAGTATTTAGAATTTGAATCATTTAAAGTAAAAGGGATGCAGTTTTAAAGATAAAGTAAGAGTTATAATTCTCGATTAGAAAGTCAAGGGGATAGATTTTAACTTCATAGTTTGTCATGTGTATGTATGTATTTTATCACAATCAACCATTGGTTTTCCAAATAAATGGTTATAATTCTGTATTTCATACTCTAAAGTGCACCTGTCACTTAAGAGGAGGCAAATCCTAATATTTGACATCCATATATGATTTCAAGTATTCAACATTTCTTTTGATGTTCACTTTATATCTGTCACCTATATCCCAGTTAGATGTTTTAAGCATTAGAGGTGCAACTGATTGTGGACTAACCGATAAGAATATACAGAAGAGAGGGCCTTATATAATTGCTAAAGAAAATTCTTGGCATGTTCACATATGATTTACCCCTGCTCTGACATCGCTCAAATACCCAAATTTAAAGCATAGATTATTAGACATTGATAGCAATTGGTTGAACATTGAAAATTGATAGCAAGAAGGCATTTTAGACATGCATTTGGATCACAGAACCCAAGCTCACTAATGTAACTAAATTTATGTTTCCAAAAGGCAGGTTCTGAGGGCTCATGTTTTACCAAGAGTTTTTTTCCCCTTATATATATATATATATATTACTTGTACATCCTCTCATGGAAGAAGATCTCAATGTCCCTTTCAGGATAAAGCACTGATGGAAGATCCAATGTATGAGGAATTCTGGCAAAGGGATGTGGAAGAATCAATCAGACAAAGAAATGTGAAACCCTTCATGGAGGAAGCTGCTTTGCAGGTCGCAAATTGGGGTTTCAGCCTTTCAGACCTCAAGTTGCAGAAGAGAAAACGGAGTAGTAATTTGCTCAGTTGGCTTAAGTCAATGTTCACTGAAACTGAGGAATATATGGGATTTCTGGGCCCTATACATATATGGCAAGTGAGTACATCTATGTTTAAATTCCTTGACTCCCCCCTTACGTGTGTTCATTCACATAAATCATCCGTGATATTATCAGAATCGCTTGCATGCATTCTTCTATCCAACCAATTTTAACAAAAACACATGACAGCAATGTGGCAATATGAAGATATGAAAAATATTTGATAATATAGGATACAGGTACAATAGAGTATGCCAAATAAAAAGATTAAGAATGCAATTATATGCATAAAAAATTTACTATGCAAATATTCAGAAAGCACTAACTTCATCAAATTTAAACTATTGAATGGTTTCAGAGCTCAGACTTGCTTTAGTCTATTTTATAGTCAATTCAAGCCAATTTTCAGCACTGAGAAGTTTTCTTGCTTCTCAGATTCATTTTAAGTGTTCTAGAATCCCATTTGTGTATTTTTACCAGTGGAGAATTGAGTATCAGAGCTTTAACTTTAATAATTCTTAGTTTTCCTTTTAATGCTCAAACCATATAAGTTATATTTTCTTCCATTTTATCTTCTAACGATATGACTTTCTTCTTTTGCTTATCTTTCCCATTACTTGTCATGTGTCCACCTCTTTTTCGGTTATCATTAGTTCATTACTATTACTACATTCCTTGACACCTGATCTGTTTTAAGTTCCTAATAGCTGAGCATACTACTCTATTGAGCACATGAAAAGAAAACATTTAACTGTTGCATACAGTGAAACCAGGAAACAAGTTTTCAGTTTTGTTTCGTAAAAACAGTCCCATTTGATGCTGTTGGGTTTCACTTCTGCTGTTGTCATGCTGTACCTTCTGCTACACAGGATATAAGATAGCATTTTCATCCTGAAATTGTGAAGTAGGCACCTTGAATGTATGATCGTTCCTTCTGGTAGATGTTTCCCTTGGAGTAGATGATTAAATTCTTTACACGTTTCTTGTGTAGTCATCAAGAGATTTACATTTCAACTAAATGAGAATGAAAAAAGAAAACTATATTTTATTTGCATGCTCCAATTCTATTTTCACCAACATTTGACTCTTTTTTAGGTGAAATATGACTTGTAGTGCAATGTTAACAGGGAATGGATGATAAAGTGGTTCCTCCATCAATGACTGATTTTGTGCACCGCGTGCTACCCGGAGCTGCTGTACATAAACTCCCATATGAAGGTCATTTCACCTATATCTACTTTTGTCATGAATGCCACAGACAGATATTTACTACACTTTTTGGAACCCCACAAGGTCCACTCAGCATTTCTATAGAAGTAGATCAAGCTAACCTAGAAGAAACCAATATTGAACAGCAAGTAGTAAACGATGGTGATTATGCCACAAACTAGAAGTACACATAACAGGATAAAAATGCTCTTTTTTCCCCCCATTTTTCTGGTCGAACATCACAATTTTATGATGTAAATACCGTACAGTTTTGCTTCATGTCCAATGTAGCAGTACAGGAAAGAAAATCAAAATGTTACTGCCCCTTCTTTGGGCCGTTGAACATGTCTGTCCTACAAATGTTGAATTTGGAGTCCTTTACTGAACAACTCACACGACCCCATTTCCTCCCCCTTCTTCACAATTGAAATACAAAACTTGCTTTTGCTAATAGTGAGATATGATACAACAATTCTAGTTCGTCTGATTTCCAAACTACGTGATTTGATGATATAATGCTTATATTTTTCTGTTCTTGATGAAACAACGAGAGTAATTGTGCACAAGATATTTGTCTGAAATATCAGCTGAAACCGGATATGAATTCGGGTAAAGCACTTTTCCAAACTCTTGTAATCAATTCTTTGCGAACCTACTCAAGAAGGTTGCAACCATTTTGGAAATATGTCTCTGTATAAATTGACTTGACATCAGGTACTAAATTTTGTAAATGACACTTAATTAGTTTTTGTAAAAAAAAGTAAAATTTATCAATATAATAGTTAAATCATGTGATACTACTATTATTTTTCTGATAATGCTTAACAAATTTTGAGTAACCTAAACATTTAAAATATCTGCTTATATTTTCAATAAATAATATATCATGTTAAAATAAAATAGTGTAATAAAGTATCAAATAAGTTTAAAATTATAATTTAATATATTTTATGAGAATTTTAAACGATGGTGATTATGCCACAACTAGATGGTGGATATTGATATGAGTATCTTTGCTTAAGAAGTTTGGATAATATTAAATTGGGTCAAAATGAATATTTTTCATGGATGAATACGAGGTTATTGATAATGCCTATTAAATTTTCTTGACATTTTCTATGACATGTAATTAAAAGGTAATTGTTGCATACATTATTTTCACCCAAATAAATTTTATGAGAATTTTATTAAACTAATTGATTTATATTTTCAAAAATTATAATAATAAAATCTTTAATATCTGTCGTGATAATTTTTTTTTATAAAAAAGTAATGATGACATATACGTGCATGTGTACAAATATAATTTGATACCTATTCTTATTTTCATTTCCGCTTAAAAAATGAGTAATACTCCTATCCATACACCGGGCAAAACGGTTATTCCCTTGGCATCTTTTGTGACATTTAAGTCTTGTTAACTATTTTTAGTACATTGATTAATGAATTAAAAAATATTTATTATAAAAATATAAAAAATGTAAAGAAAATTATAAACAACCTTATTTTACACATTCCACCAAAAATCTTTTTTATTTTAATTTTTTTTCCAATGTTATAAGATATTGGTTAACATTTACCATAAATGATAATAATTGCATAGTACTATTTTCTCCCAAACAAATCTATACTTGTAGTATTATCTGTCATGATAATTTTAACAAACACGTGGAGTTCTCACTTAATCGGTTAAACCTTACCACCCCATGGCATGCAGAGCGTGAAGCATCTGGCGCCGCACCTCGACCCCTTTACCGAGTCTCCATTTCTTCCCATTCGTTAATTCCAATTTCCGAATCCCAAACTCAAACCTCACACACACTCTCTCTATATAATCGTCCTCACTTTAATGTCGGCACCGCAGAGGTTTCTCTGCACTCTCTCACACGCTCCCCCTCTCTATTCCTCTATCTCCACCTTCAAATCTAGAACCTTCCTTTTCCTCCCCTTCGTCCACTCTTACCGCACCCTAACACCCTCGCTCTCGCCAATGCCTCGCAATCAGGTATTATATTCCTCTTCCGATTTCCGAACTCATCGCTTTTCTTCGATTCTCTTTCTTTTCGTTCTCGAATTTGTAGCTCGAAGCTGAAATTCGATGATCTTATAATGCTTTTCCGATCGAACGAGCTGAATTTTTTTTTTATCGATGATCGATTGTTTTGCAGCGAAGTGGCGCGCACGTGGAGCGGAAGTGGAAACAGAAAGCGAAAACGGAGGGACACTTATCGGCTATGGCGGACGCAGCGGAAACTGTTACCAACAAGCTCAGTGGATTGAGTATTGGCGAAAACAGTGGGAAAACCGTGGCGCAAGGTTCGATTGCGACTTGGAAACCTAAATCTTATGGAACTGCGAGTGGAGGCACTGTTACCGAAGTTGAAAATGGAGCTGGAGTTGATGCAAGTGTGGCTTCAACGCAAAAGAGTAGTGGTAGTGGTTTGAGTAAGATATTTCGCGGTGATTTGTTAGAGAATTTTACTGTGGACAACTCCACCTACTCACGTGCACAAGTTAGAGCGACTTTCTATCCTAAATTTGAAAATGAGAAGTCGGATCAAGAGGTATATTCTTTCTGTCACAATTTTTTTCCTGTTTTGAAATGTGTTACGTGATTTCTGCGATTTACGTTTGAACTTTGAAGTATGTGTTTAATCTTAGCCTTTTAGGATAGTTCAAGACAAAATAAACACAGTTTTTATGGAAGTTTTGGGGAGAATAGGATTTTAGGATACAGGGAGGATGGAATAAAGTGATGAACGATTCTAGAAAGGAACTTTTGTCTTCTTGAAGGATTTCTGTTTGGTATGGGAAGATGTGTTTATTTCTCTGGTGCAAAATTCTCTTCTCTATCGTAGCTGAAATAGCCCTGCAAACAAGTTCTTTCACAAATGAAGGAATCGCAAGATTTTTAAAAGTTGACTCTAATAGAACAATGATCCTGAGTTCCCAACATCCATATGATGTGTTGTTATGCTTGGTTCTAACCTCTTAGAAACAATATTAAAGGCAAGTTTTACTTTCCTGTATCAAACACAGGCTCTTGCATTTTATTAGGAATTTTTTACAACTGATAATTGTTTTCTTTGGGATAATGAGCTCTTGTTCTCCTTCCTGTAATTACCTATGTATATTATATGTAGTTTTATAACTGTTACTTGTATTGTATGTATTCTGTTTGGCTGTAGGTCCGGACAAGGATGATTGAGTTGGTAGCTAAAGGGTTGGCTACGTTAGAGGTATGGTGATTGTACTTAATGTTACATAAGTTTTTATATATTTTTTGGGGTTCATAACTACTAGTTGGATGAATTTTGATTTGATTGATTTTCAGTGGTGGATTTAATTTTATTGACTTGCTTGTGCAGGTTTCACTTAAACACTCTGGCTCTCTTTTTATGTATGCGGGTCATGAGGGTGGAGCTTATGCAAAAAATAGTTTTGGAAATATGTATGCTCATCACAGATTTTGCCTCCTTTATGTTTCCCTTTTCTTTTAGCTTATGCTTGGTATTTTCTTTTCTCCCTTTATTGTGAATAATGGTCATGCAGTAATTCAGCAAATGATGAAACATTATGGCATGGGAATTTTTTTTTATCCATATACAAGTGATTTTCTTGGAGTATGGTTGTTGTGGTTTTCCATATTTCCTAATACATTTTACTTTATCATCTTGTTTTATGTAGCTATTTTTTGTTATTTATTGGGTATACCATTTTTTTTCCTGAGCAGATATACTGCTGTTGGTGTATTTGTTCTTGGACGGATGTTTCGTGAGGCTTGGGGAACTGAAGCTTCAAAAAAACAGGCTGAATTTAATAATTTTCTTGAGGTAAAATTATAAATTATAAATAAAGAACAAAGAAGGATTCAGTTTTATAGCATGTCTAGGATTCTGTGGTAGTGTTAGCAAAAACCATCTCCAAGGGTGGATCAATTTTATCTGCAAACATTTTTGGCCATTGCAACTATATCTAGAGCATAAAATAAGAAAATAATGTACAGGAATTGCCAATTTTTTCAGTTTTTTAGTTAAAAATATTCCATGTTCTAATAAATTTAGTTAAAGATTGCTATATTTTTTTTATCACAAAGACACAAACATTTGGTCACATTGTGCACATTCAGACCTTTTATTTTTTATTTTTGGCAAAATTCAGGGTGTCCTTGTTAAATTTTTTTGTGGTGCAAGGAGAATTATTAGAGATACCTTAACTAGAATATCTTTATTAATTTCCAATCTTCATCTGTTGAAAATTTGCCCAGTCTCTGTAATTTTTTTTTCTTTTTTTGGTTGGGCTTACTCATTTGCAGGATTGATGTTAAAAAAGTATGAATGATTAGCTAGTGACTAATTTGACAGTCGTTCAACATGTGGTTTATGATTATTTGGTTTTCTGATTCTCGATTATGCATCTAGGCATACTTACATTTTGTGTATAATTTTGACTAATGTCTTTCACCCCCTTCCAACATGCATTTTTCAGTACATGTGGCTGTTAATGGTATTCACTTTGTAACTATAAATTGATACTAGTGTAGGATTTTGTTACTGCATTTATTAACCTTTAGTTTTAATTCATGCTCAAACCAACGAAATGAACATTATTATTATATTCCCTTTCAGAGAAACCATATGTGCATATCAATGGAGCTAGTAACTGCTGTTCTTGGAGACCATGGACAGCGTCCCCAAGAAGATTATGGTAAAATTCTTTAACTTGATTAGTTCAAGGAAATTCTTGGTATTTTGAACAATATAGTGTTTTGAGCTTCATTTGAAAAACTTGGTACAAATCGAAAAATAGAATTGAAACTATTGTTTACTACTGGATGGCTTGACAAAATCAGCCAAAATTTTATTTTGAATTTTGGTCAAATTATCTGTTTATGGCTATCAGATTCCAGATATTGAATTGTAAGGATATTATAGAGTATGTATCTGTATGGTTATAGGCTATAGCTATGATTACATATTTTTTACATGTAGTGTGACCTGACCTGTCTTACATCTTTTAGTAATTGCTGTATCTTTCTGATCCGCAATCTACTATTAGTAACTCAAAGTTTCATGTTTCATAGTTTTCTCCTGGGCCAGGAGTTTAAAAGGGAATGAAGTTCTTACATATATGTCTGAGTTAATTCTCGACATGGAAATAGTCTACCGCATTAGGAAGCAAAGAATGCTTCCAATTTCTAATATTCCTGTTCAAAGATTTATTTCATATGGAGTTTATCATATAATTGTTTCATGCCACATATTCATTGTTTTCTTTTTAATCTGGGCAGCGGTAGTTACAGCAGTTACTGAACTGGGCAATGGAAAGCCAAAGTTCTATTCAACTCCAGAGATAATTGCTTTCTGCCGAAAATGGCGCCTTCCAACAAATCATGTGTGGTTGTTTTCAACAAGGTGAACATCTAGGATTTTTTAATTAAAAAATGAAGGATTTTTATTACTTAACATATTACAAATGATGTAAATATGTTATTTCTTTTAAATCTGGTTTTATAAAATGGTATTTTACTGAAATGACTAGGGTTGCATCAGAAGTAGTGGATATTTCTACTTATGTTTGTAAGAAAAGGTATTCTCTTACAATGTTGAAGCACCAAACTGTCTTCCAAATGCGAACCTTTTGTTTCTGAATTTGGAATTTTTTGTGATTGAAGTATGATGTATTGCTATTCTTTGTAGATTTTTTTAGGTTTGTGACTCCAGCTTTTATTTATATAACGGTAAAACATTTTGACTGAGAGCACTGTTTGGGTGGTCTAGCCATAATTACCTTAGCTTTAATGTAATTAGGAACGTTAGAAGTTAGGACACATGTTTCTTATGGTTCTTTTTCTTTGGTTGATTTTCTTGTTTTCATGGTTATATCCTAAGTATATTTTGAATAACCATATAATATGTTCTGTTGAGCTAATTTATTATTTTACTAAAATGTGTTCAGTGTTTTTTTGCTATTTTATTTCAACTCATACATTTCAACTTGGATTTTTATCATTAATATAATATGCTTCAAGCCTTCAAGAACATGAGAAGTTTTGGTTTCACTTTCATGGCTTTATGAAATGTAGAAAATCAGCAGCTTCTTTCTTCGCTGCCTATGATGCCTTATGTGAGGAGGGTACTGCAACTTCTGTATGCAAGGCTCTTGATGAAATTGCAGACATCTCTGTACCAGGTAAAAAAAAAAAAAAAGATTAACATGAATCGTTTAGATAGACTATGTATCTTATCCCTCATACATGATATACGAGTATATCTACTCGATTTAGTCTGTTATTTTCTTAAGCTATTGTGTATAGGCTTAACTATGGTTTTCTGTACTTTCATAGTTAGTTAACTAACTGACTAGAGTCAGTTGATAATTACAACTGTAACTGCCTATATAAGCTGAGGTGTAACTGATTACCATTTGGGTTGAATATCACAATCTTTCACCTCAATTCTGTTAGTGTTTTTCTCTCTTCTGAGATTCGTTATGGTATCATAGAGCCTCGTTTCAATCCTCGTTTCTTCTTTCATGGCTTCCGCTTCCATTCCTCCTCCCCCTCCTCCGCCGTTGAATGGTGGAACTCTGCTTGGTTCTGCGGTGGTTGTCACTGCCAAAGAATATTTGCACTCCATTTCGCAGAAGTTAACCAACTCCAATTATCTCCTCTGGTGTCAACAAGTTGAACCAGTGCTAAAAGGTCATCACCTCTATCATCTTCTCGCAGGACTACAAATTCCACCACGACATCTCACCATCGCCGATTGCAATGCTGGTATTACTTCTTCTTTTGGGAGCAACAAGATCAGCTTCTTCTGTCGTGGTTACAGTCCACTATTTCTGGTGAAGTTCTTCCACGACTCGTCAGATGCAAAATTGCTTGGCATCTTTGGGATAAGCTTCATACACATTTCTACTCCATTGTTCTCAACAACAGTTCCATTTCTGACTATTTTTTTGGGATAAGCAACAATTTGCGTAACATTTTTCTCAACAACAGTTCCATTTCTGACTATTTTTTTGGTATTCAAACTATAATTGATTCACTCTAGTCGATCGGAGAGCATGTGTCGGAATCTGATCACGTTGATATAATTCTTGATGGATTACCAAACGAGTTCGAATCGCTCATTACTTGTGAGTGGAAAGTTTGAGTTTATGTCCATTGATGAGGTCGTAACTCTTCTTCTTGCACATGCGATTCGCATCGCTCGCAAGAAAACCCTTGCCTCATTTGTTGGTTTGATTAATCTCACTGCAGGAGCTAAACCTAATTTTAGCCCCAATTTCAGTCTCAGTTCTGCACAAGAAGCTTCTGGTTCCTCGGCCTCTTCTAATCCGCAAGCAAATGTCGATCACGGTAATTCTAGCTCTTCGTCGAATTCTGGTTTGAGCTACAGCAATTGCAACGAAGGCAATCGTTATGTCAGCGCTGGTGTTGGCCGTGGTGGCTGTGGTGGCGGCGGCTGGAATTTCTCTTGCGGTGGTCGCAGTGGTGGACGTGGCAGAAGTTGCTGTGCAAACATTCAGTGTCAGAGCTGTCACACGTATGGTCATGAAGCAACTTACTGTTATCAAAGGCACAATGATGATTATGTTCCTACTCAGCCCATGGAATATCCTGACCAGAACCGATCCCCAGACCTCATCCAATCCCAATCAGTATCGAAGTCAGAGTCAGAATTCTAACAATTTTCAGAATCAGCAGAATCAGCATCCTCCACAGGCCAATCTGACTAGTGTTACTTTGACCTCCTCTCCAAATTGGTATCCAGATTCTGGGTTTTCCCATCATGTCACAAATGTTTCCCAGAATATTCATCAGACTACTCCTTTTGAAGGACCTGATCAAATAACAATTGGTAATGGCCAAGGGTTGAATATCAACTCTTCAGGTTTGACATCCTTTGTCTCCCCCTTTAATCCTAAAATTCCTCTTGTCCTTAATAATCTCTTGTTTGTTCCTTCAATTACCAAAAACTCCAACGAGCAGCTTGTGTGTAAATTGCATAAGGCAATTTATGGCCTTAAACAAGCCTCTAGAGCCTGGTTTGATAAGTTGAAGGCTGCTCTACTTCGGTTTCAGTTCAGGGCAAGCAAATGTGATTCCTCCTTATTTGTTTACACTGATTTCAAAGATACTGTCATTCATATGCTTGTGTATGTGGATGATATTATTCTGACTGGGAACAACACATCCTTCATTCAATCCCTAGTCACCATACTTAACTGAGTTTTCTCTTAAAGACCTAGGGAATCTTGATTACTTCCTGGGAATTGAAGTCAGACCTCAGCCCAATGGTGCTCTTATACTGACCCAGTCAAAATATATTAGGGATTTGTTGAGGAAAACCAACATGGATGAAGCCAATCCAATCTCTTCTCCAATGGTTGAAGGCTGCAAGTTAACCAAATCAGGGTATGAGCCTTTCCCTGATCCCACACTCTACAGATCCAATGTGGTAGCCTTGCAGTATGCCACTATTACTCGCCCAGAAATCAGCTTCTCTGTCAACAAAGTCTGCCAGTATATATGTCAGACCCTTCAGAACAACATTGGGCAGCAGTAAAGGGAATACTTCGATATCTGGCAGGCACCATCAATTTTGGCTAGAAATTTCTTCCTCCCTCCACTGGACCTCCCTTTGAGTTACATGCCTTTTGTGATGCTGACTGGGCATCTGACCCGGATGATAGAAGGTCAACTTCTGGTGCAGCCATCTTCTTTGGGTCCAATTTAGTGTCTTGGTGGTCAAAGAAGCAATCTGTTGTTGCCAGGTCCAGTACAGAGGCTGAATATCGAAGTTTAGCATTGGGCACAGCTGAGGTTACATGGATTAAGTCCTTCTGTCTGAACTGCACATTCCTCATCATCACTCTCCAGTCATCTTCTGTGACAATTTGAGCACTGTTGCTCTTGCTCACAATCCGGTTATGCACTCCTGTACTAAGCATATGGAACTGGATCTCTTCTTTGTCAGAGAAAAGGTTAAGGACAAGCAGCTTCAAGTGAGTCATGTCGCTGCCATTGATCAGAAAGCTGACTTTCTGACCAAGGCTCTAACTCCTTCCAACTTTGCTACATACAGATCCAAGCTCAGAGTGGCTGAGAAGTTTACTTTCAACCTCTCCTGAGCTTGCAGGGGGGTATAGGAGTATATCTACTCAATTTATTGTGTTATTTTCTTAAACTACTGTGTATAGGCTTAACTAAGGTTTTCTGTTCTTTCATAGTTAACTTACTGATTTGAGTCAGTTGACAGTTACAACTGTAACTGCCTATATAAGCTGAGGTGTAACTGATTATCATTTGGGTTGAATATACAATCTTTCACCTCAATTCTGTTAGTGTTTTTCTCTCTTCTGAGATTCGTTTACATGAATTGTTATATTTGAACAAATGGTATTTGATTGAAAGTCATTTGAAATGATTACCTAGGGAAGAATATGTTGGCTCATTGGATAAACAAATGAATGGCCCTAAAAGGGATGGAGGGATATGACTAGTTCATGAGCACTCTTGATGCCATAAATTTGACTTTGTGATCTTACCATCTTTATTGTTGATTTTTATACACTGGTTGCTGAACCACAACTTATGGCACAAACAGTACCTTGGTAGTTTTATGCCTGTCCTCAAAACCATAATATAGACCTTCTGGTCTCACTCCCACTTTTTTTACCTTCTACCATAGACAAGCAATATCTTTCTGAAGTGAACTTCTGGTGGTTTGCGACTAGTGGTTATATTTGCTGCTTCTATCAGAAAAAGGAATTTAAGAACTGATACCTACTTATATTTTGAATTTTGATCTTATGTAACAACATTTTGAAAGGAAGTAGGTTTATAGTTTTTGTGTTCTTGTTTCGATCTCAGTCCACTGTGTTTTGTTAATTTCAGTATTTCATTTTTTTAATTGTTAGTCTCTTTTAACTACTGAATTCTGTGTGAACTACTTGTCAAAATCTTTGTGTATTTACTTGTGATTTTATAACTGCAGGTTCGAAAGACCATGTAAAAGCCCAAGGTGAAATTTTAGAGGGTCTTGTGGCTCGTCTTGTAAGTCACGACAGCTCAAACCATATAGAGAAAACTTTGAAAGAATTTCCTCCTCCACCTGCTGATGGAGGTATGCTTATTGATTCTCTAAATATTGTGTGCCTGGTATTCTATGATTTTCTTAGTTGATGGCCTTGTTAATTCTTGTTGTTTATTGATCAATATATTCATTTTATGCTATGTCATATATGCTTGGTAGTTGAAGACAGATGATTAGATATGCCTAGGCTTGAGATCATAGAACTGATAATAAGTCCAAGTGTGACTGAGAAACACAATAATTACAAGCCAAGTGGGACCTTTTTCTAAAGTAAAATCACTTACCCCTCCCCCCTCTACAAGTGAACTTTCTTGAAACTCCTAAATATTAGTCACAGTATATATAGCAATTTAAAATAATGTCTGATTTTTCCTTTCTTCTTCAGTGGCCCTTGATTCCGGACCAAGTCTAAGGGAAATTTGTGCAGCAAATAGAACTGATGAAAAGCAGGTACAGAGTAAACTGCATTACCTTGATTAGAAGTTGTACAATTGCAATTCGTGAGGTGGGTATGGGACAGGTCCTTCCAATGTAGCTTATAACACATTGCAATTCTAGGAAATATAACAGTGGAACCCTATCAAACAGGGTATGGGACGGGTCCTTCCAATGTAGCTTATAACCCATTGCAATTCTAGAAAATTTAACAGTGGAACCCTATCAAGCAGGAAACGTGGGTTCCCCATTCCCTCTGTCCAGTGTGTTGTGTCTGTCTCTGCACTAAAATGACAAGGTTATTTAGGAACAAAAATGAGATATACAAATCTATATGGACTTAAAGGTAATGAAGTATTGTCATTTGGAATGTTTTTGCAGCAAATAAAAGCACTTCTTGAGAGTGTTGGTAGTTCTTTTTGTCCTGCCTACTCGGATTGGTTTGGGACTGATGGTGCTGATTATCATTCAAGAAATGCGGACAGATCTGTTCTTTCAAAGTTTTTACAAGCCCATCCTGCAGACTATTCAACTAAAAAGTTACAGGTCAGTTTAGACTTTCTTATATCCTAACCTTATACTACATGGAAATATGCTAATTTCAACAAACTCTACGTGCCAAATTTTGTTCATGAGCAAGTTTGTATATCCTTGTTTTTAAATAAATATCCTCATTACATTGTTGACATCTTCCTTTCTAATAGATTATTTCTGTATAATGAAAAATGTGTATACTAATAGTCTTTACTTTCTAGATTTGAAGAGTTTCCAATAATTACTATTTTCCTGAATGGTTGAAAGGGCCTCCCAATTTTTATTTTGTGTTGACATGTTGTTTTAATTTTCCCTAGCAGTTTATGCTTCCATTTATTTTTCTATCAAATGCTTTATTGTCTTCCATTCAGTTCATTGTCATCATATCTTTGATTTGAGTTTGAATCAGGAAATCGTTCGGTTGATGAGGGAAAAACGCTTCCCTGCTGCATTCAAATGTTATCATAACTTCCACAAGGTTGATGCCATGTCAAGTGACAATATTTTCTATAAAATGGTAATTCATGTACATAGTGATTCTGCTTTTCGGCGATACCAAAAAGAGATGAGGTATATTTTCAAACTGATTTTCTTGAATAATCAGCTAGTTTAATATTCTGAAAAATTCAATTTGAGACTTTCTAATGTTTTATATCATACATTTTGTTGATACCTTTTGAATTTTGAATGTTTGGCACTTTCAGGCTTAAACCAGGATTATGGCCACTGTATCGAGGTAAATACTTTATTTTCCTTTCAATTTTCTAATATCCTATTCATTTATGTGAAATTTTTAACATAATGTTTCCAGTCCCTTTTGAGCAACTATTGATTATAGTGTTAATTATGCTATCATTATGTACCGGTCCTTGCTATTTTTTTAGGCATTCAGGATTTAATAGCTGCTGTTGAGAGATGTAAATGGTTGTATTGAAAATGTATACTGACAATTTTAACCTATTCATGGATTATGGAGCATGAATGTTGAAATTGAAGTTGCTTACTTAGTTTTTGCCTGTTAAAAAAGTCAAAAGCACTAAACAAGTTTCATTCATCCAAATTTATTTGAATTACTCTGATATTTAATATATGCAAATCTAACAAATGCATTGATAATATGCTCTTTCAAGCTGCAGTAGAGAAGTTGGAATAAATTATTAATCCTGTGGATACTTTTCATAAACATAAACATATTATACCTTTGAATGAACATATTAGCTACTTTGCTGACACCCTTAAACTGACTCCTTACGACCCCTTTAAGCATTCCAATGGGTACATTCCATTCATAGAAGTAGAATGAAAAATCCTACCCAAATCCAAGATCTAAACTTAATCAACTCAAGAACAGATTCAAGGTTGGGAACCTCATGATGGAAAATAACATTGTTTCTACGCAACCAAATTGCTGACATTTCAATTTTAAGAATAACAAACGGTTATTCTTGTTGATTCATACAAGTTTCTGACACCTTAATGTTCCCAGGTTTTTTTGTTGATATCAATTTATTTAAGGCAAACAAGGAGACAGCCGGCGAAGTTTCTAAGAACAGTGTAAATGAAACTGGTAACAGCAGCTCTGGGAAAGATGACTTTGCAGATGAAGATGCAAATTTAATGGTCAAATTGAAATTTCTTACATATAAGGTATACATCCATATTTGAAATATGAAATTGTATCAATCAAATAATATTGTTTATGCAATTGTATGTTGATATTGTACACATAGTACATATCTTATTTATAACTATTTTTGGAGATTATAATATACTGTCTCTATTCTTTCTGATAATTTTAAATTTGTTAAGTCACAAAATGTAGCTTGTATATTTTTTGTTTTATATTTTTATGTAATCCAATACTTTTAAAAAAAATGCTGCCCTTAGGTCTGGGACATGATAGAGAAACTGAAAAGCCATGTTAAAATGTGTTGTGTGTGGGAACTATTGGTGATATCATGTGTTAATGTGCTCAAAATACCAGCCTAGAAAAAGTTCCCTGGGAAGGGTTGAAGGGTTCACTTATATGCTATGCTTTAAACCTTCAATATTATCAATTATGCATCCACGTTCCTTCTTGAAGCATCATACATCTTTTTCAGAATATCTGCATGTCCTGATTTGGAATCTTTTCTTCCAATAAATGCCTTTTGTTTTCTGTAAGTTTTTAGAATTGCTTTGAAATTGCATTGTAAAATTATTTTCTTTGTGATATTACTGGGAATGACTCTTTGGTCAGTAATTATGTCTAATATTAGTTACTAACTGCTTTATTCCAAGGTTATCAAATCAGGATTCAAATTGTGAATTGCCAAGCTAATTTTTGAATTGTGAATCATAATTTGTATCCAATTGTAAGATTTAGAGATAAAAATAACTTAAAATATATCTTATAGATGATATATAGTGTTCAATATAATAATTTTATACTAGAAATAGATAAAAACAACTAAAACATAAGCCTCATAAAACATAATTATTAGTTATATTTGAGTTTTTGAAGTCTCTATTTTAGAATCATGGAAATGAAACAATGAAATAACCAAATAGAGTGTATGAATTGAATGAGTGAGTAACAAATAAAATAGTGGAATAATCAAATAGGATAATATTAGAAGTGACCCTACAATTGCTTTTCATTTAACAATTGAAGCTTATATGACTTTTCAATTTCTTTTGTGACAATTGGTGCAAGAAAAGTAGAAAAAAAGAAAAAAAAATGAATTACTGAATTATGCAATTCATAGCGATGATAGGAAATTGCATTGATTTATTCATGTATCGTAAAATTCATTTGAGATTGACATTCGTTTTATATGAATTGATAGGCGGCCAAATCATATCTAATTGTAGGATTTGAACTATGAATCATAAGAATCTAATAGCTATGCTTTATTCTTATTCTTATTTTGGATCTCTGTCCCAGTTGCGAACCTTTCTCATTCGAAATGGCTTGTCAATTCTGTTCAAAGAAGGTCCAGGTGCTTACAAGGCTTATTACCTCAGGTAAATTATGTGTTTCTTGCACTTGAGACCTGGAATCTAGTTTTTAGAGGATTTTAGCTTTGCTATATTTTCACAAGTTTAACTCTGGATGATTCGCTAACAGCATATAATATTTCATATACGTTTTCCAGTTACATTTTCATGGTTGAGGTTTGAGATTGATGTGTATGTGTTGACAGTTGGGCACTTTATTCATCAGCATCACCCTTTCCACTGCATGAATGTGTTTGCTATGTGACTGTTCTATTAGGTCCAGGGCAGTTTATTAGGCATGAACAGTGGCTTCATAAAGAAACAACAACTTGATAGAAAGGCTTTTTGAATTTTGATGTTGATAAGACTCAAGATATATTATATCAATACAATGAACTCCAATAGTATTAATAACGGAAATCCCAGTCTGTATCAGAGATTCAGTCTTGGTATGGAGGATTACAATAAGAACAACAGAAGACAAAATGATAACAGGGCAAATTCGAGAGTGCCCAATTCTCTCCCAAGCTTAACAGAATTCCACCCCCCTTCCCCTCTCTCACCCATCCACTTATATTTCCATTCTTTCTTTCTCCACACAACTTGTGCACACCCCACACCACCACTGCCAGGTAGGCAAATTAGTTAGGCTTTTCTCTCTCCTGATTCTGATCCTGTGCATCGCACCTCTTGTGCCTCCTCCCATAGGTCTTAATTTTTTTACTAGGGGTCTTATCAGAACTTTCCACAACTACCAAAATGTGCTTGAAGGTTATTAGTAGTCTAATTCTTAATTTGATTTTGTCCTTTTTTCTGCTACACAAAATGTGTTTGCTATGATCCAACTCCCAAAAAATATGTTTTTAGAACAATTTTTAACAAACCATAAAAATAAAGCCTTCATTAATCTTAAATCTACGGTGTATCCCATCCTTCATTTACTAATTATCTTCCTATTGATCCATCAGCTAGGTAATTATGCTATTCTGGTTCAATAACTGTAAGGGCATAATTCAATACTTAGCTGGACAACCTGTTCTTAATGCTGCAATATATTGAATGGGAATTTTGAGATATTTCTGTAATGTCAATCATACTGATGTGAAAGATGTAAGTTACAATATCTGTATGCTTCTCATTCAAGGTTATAATCTGAATTACTTTTTTTGTTTGTTCATTTTTTCAACTTTGCAGACAAATGAAAATATGGGGAACCTCTGCAGCAAAGCAGAGAGAACTTAGCAATATGCTTGATGAATGGTATTTCCTGAATCATTCCTCCTGATGCCCCCTAACTATGAGTTTGGACTTTCTGCTAGAGTCATTTTTTTCACTTTTTTCCTGTCTGCCTGTGTATTTTTCTTTTTGCTACTTTGGTTGGTGCATCTGGTTAAGATTTTTTTTATTTTTCTCTGCTTACAGGGCTGTGTATATAAGAAGGAAGTGTGGAAATAAGCCACTGTCATCATCAACATATCTAAGTGAAGCTGAACCTTTTCTTGAACAGTTTGCAAAACGTAGTCCACAGAACCAAGCGCTGATAGGTTCTGCTGGTAATTTAGTTAGGACTGAAGATTTCTTGGCCATTGTCGAGGGAGGCCAGGATGAAGAAGGTGATCTAGTTGCAGAGCGGGAGATAGCACTGCCAGGGCCTAATATCTCAGTCAAGGACACAGTTCCAAAATATGAAGGGTTGATTGTATTCTTTCCCGGTAATTCTTATACTATGCTTGTAGTCATTCCCAACAATTAGATTCACATTTGCCTGGTCACCATCTTCAATACCACTGAAGATCAAGAGACCTTAAATTGAGTAATTAGAAGTATAAACAAGGTTTTAAATGTGAGCATTTAGAATAGGTGGCCACCAGTTATACTAAAGTGGGTGAAGGCTTGAAGCAATGCAAAATGCCTGTAAGTTCATGGATTGGCTGCTTTTCTATTCCATGAACTCTTATGGTGTGTGGGAAACAATCTCCTGTCAGTGTTTAATGAAATTAATGTGGTCATGGGATAGGACAGAATCAATGAAATTAATGTGCCCCTTCAAGAACAATGATTTGGAGTTAACTTACTAGTTTAGTTTCTTTGTTTGAGACTTTGATTAATCAATGAAATTAATGTGCCCCTTCAAATATGGCTTATTGGTGTTACGTTGTTTTAATGAGGTTTACACTGGAGCTTTTGCACTATTTTTTTTGTTGAATCTTGTGGGTGTACTTTAGGCATAATTGATTTTGGTGTTGATATAGTTTTTGCTCATATTTAGCACAATTTCCTTTAATACAGTTATGCAGCCTTGTGTGTGTGTGTGTGCATGTGTGCGTGTGCTTGTGTTTTTAGTGTTTATGACTAATCTTTAAGGGATTTCACCCTTCTTCCAGGAATACCTGGTTGTGCTAAGTCTGCCCTTTGCAAAGAATTGCTAAATGACCAAGGAGGATTAGGAGATGATCGACCAGTTCATAGTCTCATGGGTGATCTAATTAAAGGTAGATTTTCTTCTAAGATTGTTTAAAATGGTGCTTAAATTGCAGAGGTTCTTAACATGATTCAGATCCATTTTATGTATCCCACTGCTCCAGTGCTCTTATATATAAAAGTTGTAAATGTTCAGTAGAACTATTATCTACTTTTTACAATTAACTGATTAAACAGTGATAGATACCTTAAATTAGGTTTTCATAAAGCATACTATTCTTTGAATGAGTACATATGTTTATCAGGTCAGTTCTACGTGTATAACTAATACAGAGTATCATGGAGTATCAACAGGAAAATATTGGCAGAAAGTGGCCGAAGAACGCAGAAAGAAACCGAATTCTATAATGCTTGCTGACAAGAATGCCCCAAATGAAGAAGTTTGGAGACTTGTTAGTGTTCTAACTAATTTCATTATGGCTTACTGAATTTATTTCTTCCTGCTCCGTGTTTTTCTCTTTTGACTTTTGTCCCCTGAGGTTGTTAATTAGAACCTGTTTTAGTATTTTTCGTTGTTCTCTTGATGGTAAAATTGATATATTTAATAATTAATGCCTGATTTCTCCTCCTTGGAATGTTTTCAATTCATGTGATGAAACAAGTTAAAATTAGAAATATGGTTGACATAAAAGCAATAAAAAGTATTTCACTGATTTGACATTCATTTTTTCTATTTACTAAAGTCTTATTCCAGGTTGTATTTTATGTTCATCTTGGATGGCCAGGATAGGGTAGTGTCATGACGAACTTTTGTGTGATTAGGTGGCATGATATGACCAACTCCAAAAACACTACAGTGGGATGGCTGCTGTACTGAAAATGATACGTACACCCAGATAATTAATACTACACACATATCAATGCTAAAATATACTCAAAATTAGAGATGTATTCATTATTAGTAATCAAACGTCAATAGTCTAAACACAAGGAGGGAGAAACATAGGGATGAAGATGTGGCAGAACAGAACAGAGCACAGCACAGACCTTGAAATGCTTGCTGAGGAGGGAGAGTACTACAATCTGTGAAGAGGGAACATGAGGGGACGAACAAGTGGGGTTGGCTGGAATACCACTGGGTTTCCAGAAAAACAGCTGGGTCTGTCCAGAAAAGATGTTGGGCTACCTGAAATATAAAACTTTTTCTGGGAAGCTCAAAAAGGTGGGTGCATTCACTGAAATTCAACAAGTGAGATGGGTTTCAAATCCTAAAAGGCTTCTTATGCCAAAAGAACTGGGAATCAGGGGCAAAATTGGTTTTTGACCCCAAATAGAGTAGCAGCCGCAATTGCAGTCTGCACTGACTGCAGCAGCAAAGCAAGATGCACTGGCCACAGTGGACCATTGCCAGAACAAGATGTGTGGTGATACCATGGCAGCTGAAAACCATGATTGATTACTTTGATACGATTGGATTCATTTTAGTAATGTGTTTAACTGTTTATTATATAGTCAAAGAAAGTTTGGGGGGATGGCAGTTGCCTCCTTCCAAGGTCAGGGCATTCTGCTGCAAGGGCCTGCAGTAATACTTTAATGGCTTAAATACATTTTTTGGTCCCTGCAATTTAATGTTTTTTTCATTTTCGTCCCTGAATTTATTTTTTTCGTTTTAGTCCTTGCAAAATGTGTTTGTTTTATTTTTCATCCTTAAAGTGTTTTAGATAGCGCTTTGAACAGTAAAAAAATGTTTTGAACAATGCAAAAAATATTATCTAAAGCACTTTAAGGACAAAAAACAAAACAAACACATTTTGAAAGGACTAAAACAAAATAAAATAAAATTGCAGGGGCGAAAATGAAAAAGCGTTAAATTGTAGGGACCAAAAATGTATTTAAGCCTAATTTAATTAGAAAAATCACTTGCCTTTTTGATTTGTTAGTCTACTTCTGGAATCATTTTTGTCTGGCTATCAACTTTGTATCATCTACTTATTAAAATTTCTACAAATTAACCTAGTCACACTTGTAAAATATGCAGATAGAAGACATGTGTCACAAAACAAGGGCATCTGCTGTACCAGTTGTAGCTGAATCTGAAGGTTATGTTTTGTTGTCCGTTCTGAATTGTTTGTATTGACCAAGTCAATGTTTTTGTTGTTTAGTTAGAAAATACTGTCACTTCTAATTGTTTGAAAAAGGATATTTAAATACAAACTACATAATTGAGTTTAAGGCCTTAAAGTCCAATATCACAAGTATTACTAACATACTCTAATAGCAATAATCCTAACAGTTTTGTTTTCTTTTTTAAATCTATGGATTGCGTGTCTTTCATCACGGCATAAATTTGGAAGATTTTGCTTGTCCTTTTTTCTTGTCCTTTTTTCTTGATATGCTTTAGTCCCTGGTAACTTGCTCGAATAGAGTATTTATTTTGCTTTAAAATGTGAAAAAAATTAAAATGGCAGTGGTCTGGCTTCGTTACAATAAGTAATAGCTGTGTCATTTGTTTCTTGGTAGTAAAGAACTTGACTTATTTTTAGCTTAATGTTCTCATACATAGTTTCTAGGTAGTAAAGAACTTGACTTATTTTTAGGTTCATTATCTCATACATTGCTTCTTGGTAATGAAGAACTTCACTTATTTTCATCTTAGTATCTTCATCTCACTCTTTTTTTTTTTGTGCAGGAACTGATTCAAATCCATTTTCTCTTGATGCATTAGCTGTTTTCATGTTTCGTGTGCTTCAAAGAGTCAATCATCCGGTATTTATTGTTTTGTTTTCCTGGATATATGATCCCTGATCTTTCAAAAGGTTTCATTACCTTCCACTGAATTTATTTGAATTTTTCCAATTTCTCAAGGGAAATCTTGACAAAGGATCTCCAAATGCTGGCTATGTGCTGCTAATGTTTTATCATCTTTATGAGGGCAGGGTACAATGCTTCTTTTATTGTTACTCCAATTTATTTACATTTTAATATTTCCTAAACTGATTTTGCCAATGCTTTTCAGAACCGTAGAGAGTTTGAGGGTGAATTAATTGAGCGTTTTGGGTCACTTGTCAAGATGCCACTATTGAAATCTGATAGGTACTTTCATGTTATTACTATCTATTCAGTATTCACTGGTATCAATATTTTTATTTATTTTTCTTGCTTATCATTTAATGCTCTAAAAGTAATTAACGGCCTGTTAGTATTCATTGTAACCTAATCTTTCTGTTATTATCCATTTACTTCTGTTACATTGAGAAAAGTAACCGATGAAATTTACTACTGCTGGATTCAAATACTGCTTCCAATCGGGGAATCTTGATTCTTAAGAGATAGAGTGAAAGGTGTACTTGAATTGGCTGGGGAACAATATAACTAATTATTAAATGTGATTTGCCAGTGGTGCTAAAGGACCAAGCCATAATCAAGCTTTTAGGTGAATAATCATGATCGTGTTTATATCTCAGCATTAGAAACCGGAGCAGAACACACTTGAATGGGGGTAAATGTACTGTATTAATCTTCTGAAAATACTAGTAGCAGTATGGTATTAGTACCAGTGGGTATCCTTATGATAAACTGAAACACAAAAAATGACACTAGGTAGTCATGAGACCCTGTACTCTCCCTCGCCGTTGTTATGCTGCAAAATAAGTATTTGCAGATGATTTACTGCTGTTATGGGATAACTGGAACCCGTTTTCGTAATGATTCATGAATGGAAAGCTCACTAGAACTCTGAAGTAGATTGAATTCATCTGTCCTCTCACTAATGTTTCTTATTTGTGCTTTTGCCATGTGCAGGAATCCCCTTCCTGAGCCAGTGCAGTCTGTTTTGGAGGAAGGAATTGATCTATATAAACTTCACACTAAGAGACATGGAAGGTCAGCTTTATATGATATTTCAGTTGCATACTTTGAAAATTGTTGCTCTATATTTTTGTTTTGAGAACGTGTTAAGTGTGTAGTGGACTTAGTAATTGCTACAACAACCACAGAAATATGATTTGTGACCTTTTTTCATCTCTGTTAAGTGTATATTGGGATGTAATTCGGATTAAAATGTGTAGAACTTACAGTAAAAGTGAAGAAACACCTAGCTGCATCAGCCACCAGTGCTTCAGAAAAATTTTCAGTACCTCACTCTTAAAGTTCTGAGATTTGTTTCAAGCTGCAGAAAATGTTCTCTTGCTTGTGTTGTAAGTCAAAACTCAAAACTGCAGTCTCATGTCTTTAATTCAGTTATTGGTCAAACTTCATTTTGAATTGTCAAGTCTTGGGAAGGTCCAATACCCTAGGCGGTATGTAGTATATTGCCACCCGTGCATCCCCCCAACAATCATAGTGCTACAATGCACACTGGAATTTTTCCATCCTATGGTGTTCGTATAGATGTAATTGAAGACTTGAATTATGAGTAACTTGTAATATCTGTTATCTTGATGGCTGACAACAATCACAGTGCTACAATGTACACTGGAATTTTTCCATGTATCCCCCCAACAATCATAATGCTACAATTTGTCAACTTGACTTCTTGTTTACTTTATTTAGCCCCTATTTTCTTGAGGTGTTTATTGTAAACTGAGAAGTAGACAATCTTAAAATTGATCCTTATTGTGATAGATTAGAGTCTACCAAAGGATCCTACGCAAAAGAATGGATAAAATGGGAAAAACAGTTACGGGATATTCTTTGTGGAAATGCTGAGTATTTTAATTCTATTCAGGTTAGTACATCTAGCATTTTTCCCCCAGTTGTTTTGTCCACTGTTAGGAACTCTGTTCATTTAACATTATAATAACATTGGTATTTTACTAGGCATTAGGGAATGTCAGTGATTGTTTTTAAAATCTACAATTATGCTCTAAAGTGCTTTTGTTTTCCCTCAAAACATCTGCAGGTTCCATTTGAGTTTGCTGTCAAGCAAGTGTTGGAACAATTGAGAAGCATTGCTAAGGGAGAGTACACACCACCAGATACTGAAAGGAGGAAATTTGGTACCATTGTTTTTGCTGCTCTCAGCATGCCAGTTACTGAAATTCATGGCGTCCTCAATAAAGTAAGGAAATAGTTGCATTTTGTTATCTATATTCAGTATGTTAATTGAAAACTAACTTGTTTCTGCTCAGCATTATTGTTGCTTTTTAAGAATAAAGGCTATGAACACAGCCTGAATGACAAGGGTAATTGTATTTATAGGGTTTAATGTCACTTTTGGTCCATTATGTTTCACTGTTGTTTTACTTTGGTACATTAAGTTTTAAAAGTTTTATTATGGTCCTATGTTTTTGAAATGTATCATTTTGGTTCTTTTTTCAATTTTTCGTTAGAAACATTGGTGTTCTGTTAATTTTTAAATTTTAAAAAAGAACCAAAATGATACATTTTGAAAATATAAAAGTCCAAAATGAAACTTTTAAACTTGTTATGCCAAAGTGAAACAATAGCGATCGGAAAGTTAAGGATTAGTAATCCTTTTGAAAATTAAAAATGGAAAGGATTTGGTTTTATACATGCGCAAGGAAAGTAATCAAAAAAGAAAGAACTCGTCATCTTTCTTTTATCACTTAGGAGTGACAATAAACCTATATATAGTTGTCAGAAAGTTGGTTATGAGTCTAACTCAATTCTACATAACCGGCTTCTAAGGTGAGGATTGCTTCTTATATAGTTTATCTCGACACTATCTTTAGTTGATGTGGGACTTCAACATGTTCCCTTTTGCCTGCGACTATCCGATGTGGGACTTTTAACACACCCCCTCTATCTAGGATGACCACAATTTAGGGGAGGTGGAGAAGCTAAAAGAAAATTACTAGTAGCTATATAAGCCTTTAACCGGTTTATATCTATCAAACCCATCTTAGGTGGTATTTGGCCTAGTTTTTTTCCTACTTAAAAGTAGAAGCTAGGTCAAACACTCTTTTTAAAACGTTCTTAAAAAAATAAGTCTCTTAATTTTGTAGAAGAAAAAATAGAAAAAAAGGAGCTTTTAAATAAGCTAACTAGTGTAGTTTTTACATTACTTATGTGGAGCTTAATTCTTAATGTCCACGCATCGAATCCTTCCATCTGCAATTTTGTCTTTTTTCAATCACTGTTCTCTGTTTCATATTTTTTATTTCTTTAGAGCAAAAAATTAATTTAATCACATTATTATTATATAAATTTTATTCTCATCACCGAAAAATATAAATTTTATTCTGTTTTGTTCATTCATCAAAATATACAGTATTTTAGTCTTAATTAGGTAGAGGATAAATATTTATTTTATATGAATAAAATTTATAATAATCAATACTTTTAAATATATAAATTATATTTTAATTACAATTTATCATAAATAAGTATTTTTAAATTATAAATTAGATTTTAGACATGTGATAAACAAATTATATTGCGATACAAAATTAATTTTAACTATTGATAAACAGTGTATAACTATTCTAATTTAATTAGACAGAGGATTTTCAAAATAAAATATTATTAATTAAATTAATTTTTGACATTTTGAAAAATTAAAAGTTTCAAAGATTTATATTCAGTATTTTTATTTATTTTATTATCATTTAAAATAATTTCATGCAAATTAAATTAATTTTATACATTTATTCATTTATCTTTTTTTTAGTTGGTGAGGTAACTAGTTTTTAATAAAACTAAAACTTTTCAAATATTTTACCAAACAACTTTTAACTTGAAAGAAATTTTAAGCTAAAAAACTAAAAAAGAACAAACAACTTCTACATTTTTTTAAGTTCGTATTTTTCACTTAAATTTAAAAGTAGGTTTTTTTAAGTAAAAAATAAGCTGGGCCAAACATACCCTTATTATATTCAACGGATCAAGAGGCTTGACAGGAAGTGAGCAGTTTTGTTATCTAAATGTTGACTGAGTTCTGCACTGTAGGTGGCAGGATAGCATCTACAAAAATTCTTCCTAATTAGACCGTCTGTTTCACTTCTATCTTGAGGGAGAGATACTAGCCTTACCTTGTACCCGAAGAGGCTTTGTTACTTTGTTCGTAGTTCCATTTGAAAGATGCCATGTGGAAATTACCGTCCACAAGGGCTCTAAGGGCAGTTCTTATCCTTACCCCTTGACTTTCCTTGTTTGTCTGCATCTACCTCAATTGTCCCCCCAATTTGTGTATATATAAAAATAAAAAATCACATCCGTGTGTTTTATCTTGGTTTTAGGAAACAGTATCTGATGCAATAATATGTATATGCAGTTGGCGCAGAGTAATCCCAAGATCAACGAATTCCTTAAAGACAAACGTTTAGAGAATGTTAATCGAGCTCATTTGACTCTTGCCCACAAGAGAAGTCATGGCATCAAAGCTGTAGCTGATTATGGTATCTATCATAATAAAAAGGTGCCGGTGGAGTTGACAGCGCTACTCTTCACAGATAAAATGGCTGCATTTGAAGCATGTACCGGCTCAGTGGAAGGTGAGAAGATAGTTTCAAAGAATTCGTGGCCTCATATTACCTTGTGGACTGCCGAAGGTGTTGCAGCCAAGGATGCCAACATGTTACCACAGTTGCTTGCAGAGGGGAAAGCAAATCGGATTGACTTCAATCCTCCCATCAATATATCTGGCACACTCGACTTTTATTGAGTTGAATTCCTTTTGCTACTCATCTTTCTAAAATAAAACCAACTGAAATTAAGGTGGTCATGTGCTTTTATTTGTTCAACAAAATCATACCCTTTGCTGGCATACAAGTTGGATCCGATATTTAGTGAAGATAGATGATGGAGAAAAATTTTGTAGGAGCGAGCATTTTCTCCTGAAGAACTGTGTACATATATATATAGGCTTTTTAGAAAGCCGAGTATGGTTTCTGGAGTCTCATTGCCGAATTTTCAGCATGAGGGCTTTCATCTGTGTGGTAGACTGGTAGTTCATTTCTTGTTTATTTGCTTCAATGTTACGCTCTCTTTTTACTTTTTTTATATCAATTCTGCTTGTTTCAAGTTTTTGTTTTTTTGCTTTATTTTATTTTCCCTGTGGAATCAGTTTTCTTATAGCATTTTTAATGGTAAAATTGATTGAAGTTGCGTAAATTTATTGTTTATATTTTTTTACATTTAACTCTAAAGTTTAAATTCTTGTTATAATCTGTCCATGTGGGTTTTGAAGAAATTAGTGTGATGTTCAATTTGGGAAAAAAAAAGGAGATTAGGGCTTGTGATTGTAACTGTGAGGAGCAATGTTGTGTTGAGTGCTTCTTATTTTTTGTTTTGTGGTGATTAAAAGTTATTAGTATTTGAATATTATTAATGGTGTTAGTCTTAAACTGATGAAATGATTATTTTGAATCGGTTTATAAAGATAAATTATTAAAATAAATTTTTTAAATAATAAAAAATAAGATAAATGATCTGCCTTCTTAATATACAATAATATATCTATTATTTATACAACATTTAAAATTTTATATTAAAAAATATAATTAATATTTTTTGTTTCGTAAAGAAAATTAATATTTTGAATTTCACAAAAATAAATTATGTAACTTCTAATACATCATTTGTCCTTTTTGTTAATTAGATTTTTTCTCATTTATTATAGTGACAGATACTCCATGGAAAAATATTTCATGTTTCATTTGTTTTATAAAATGACAATTGGTGTACAGTTAGGTCAGTTATTGCCACATCTTTATCCTTGTAACTGGAGAAGAGTTGCATGGATTTCTCACTTCAAATTCACGCGTGAGAGTGCGTCTCGTTTTCTCAAAGTCATGTGTACGAGTCTCATTTTTCTAGCAAGTTGGTTTTCTTAATGCAACTTATCTCTCCTCCAAACTAATTATTTGAAGCTGATAATGGGATTTCACAACTTGATTATTTTAATTTTAAATTGTAATTATAAAACATCAGGTCAAATATAACCTTAGGTATTTATTTTCTTTGTTGTAGGTAATTTTTTTTTATCAAATATGCGTATTAAATTATTAAAAATTCTAATAAAAAAATGAGTTTGATGATATACATTGTCATCTCATAAGTTACTGTGCGTGTAGTTTTTTATTTTTATTTTTTTTCTCAAAAGGAATTCACCAACTGGACTTTATTTTTCCTGTGTGGCGCGGGTTGGGCTGGGTATGGAGAAGCTTGCCCAAATACGGTTTCAGTCCAGGTTACATTCGTTCCCTTCTTTTCCTCTGTCCCAAAACACTCCAAGTGACGGACTGACGGTGGCGGCGCTCGGTGGTGACGGCGGCGCCACTCTGTTCAGCGACCTAACATGTAAATCCGTTCTCTCGCTTCCTCTCCCATTCTATTATCACTTCGTGTGCTTTCTCATTTCGATACGCACGCTATTCTCGAAGATTTTTAAATAACCGAAATTTCAAACTCCGTTAATCGAAAACACTCTCACGCAATCGTCGTGTATTCTTATCTTCGAAGCTTTTGAATCCGACTAAAGTGTTTTTTTCCTCAGTGTAAAGCGATAAATGACATGGCGTTCAGAGGGAAAGAGATGTTGAAGAAAGTTCTGAAGACAGTGGGAGAGAACGGTTTGAGTCGAAGAGAAAAGGAATCGTTGGAGAGATGCTTGCCTCGAAGCAAGATTGTGATGAACCGCGCCAAACGCGGTCTCTTCGCCGGGAAACACATTCAGTTTGGGAACCGTGTCAGTGAAGATGGCGGTAACAAGTTTGTATCCAACTCTTCATTCATTTTTTGGTTTTGGTGTTTGTTGCTTCTCTTATTATGAGTAATGGTGGAATGTTCCATGCTGTAGCCACTGGTGTTAGATCAGTTTTTACAGCTTCTGTTGTTTAGTAATTGTGTGTTAAGCTACTTTTTGAAATGGATTTAGCTAAAGAACGTTTAACATGGATTGAATGGTGGTGAATTGACGATGGCCTCAATTTGTTTCAGCTCAAAGACCAGCTTCTAGAGTTCTAGTTAATTTTTCTCTGACTCTCAAATTCTGAAAATGTTTTTTTTTTCCATTGAAGTAATAAATTCGGCATTTCATCTATGGGGGAAGAGACAGCTTGGGTTGAAGAAGTCAAAACAGCTGTCCTAAGGGAATGTTTTGGAAGCTGTTTCTGGATAAAAGAATAAATAGTTTGAACTTTGAAGAGAAGAGATTCAAGGATTAAAAGGATAAGGTATCCTAATTATATAAAATTGGGCATGGAGTGACAACTGGAGGTACCACTTTACCCCAAAAATAGGCCGACTGGAGGGGGATTACACTTACTGGTTATACCAAAAAAAAAAAAAATAACCAAAGCTAAAGCATTGATACAGATGCATCTTTCCAGTGTCTTTCAATCCCTTTGTGTATCAAAGGAGGTAAGATCCTCACGAAGTACAACAAAGTGGAGGCATGAAAACATTTGTGTCGCTAAAAATGTCTCTGGCTAAAAATTTTCCCCCAAAGATCATGAATTTGTCTCTGTAGGGCACCACCAAAAAGCGTTTAAAGTACACTGTTGTAACATTTTGCTTGACTTGTTGCTGACGAATCCCCTGGAGCTGAACTATAATAATTGCTCCATGATCTGTCAGCAAATCAATGTTTCCCCAGAAACTCACTAAAAGTGTGTTCAGAAACATAATTAGCTGCTGTGCAATGTAAAACCTATTGTGCATTTCTGTAACTGGTTAGTAAAGTTATTTGCATCTATCATGATTGTCAATCTTAAGATGCCCATGATTATGGACTGTGGAACACAGACCTGTTGTGTATAGTTTTTAAGTAGTATGGTCATTGTCAAGCTATATTGCTTGCATGAGGACTTGATCTGTTTTCATGGCTTTGCCTGCAGCATGTACTAGTAACTCAGTTCTTTGGTTTTTTCTTTGTTTTCCCCTTTCTTATCCTAATCCTCTATCCTTTGCATGGATGGCCTGCTTGACTTGCATCCCCCAGCTCAGTGGGTGGCTGCTTTTGCTGGTAGAGGCAGTCCCCAGACTAAGCTCTCTCTTTTTCCTTATTTGTTTGTTCTTTCTGCCTCAATTGCATAACCCCTTTGTTAAAATTATCACCAGTATAAGATTAAGGATTAATCTTCCGGATTAAAAATTGGACGAGCCAAGGAGCTAATCATCTTTGGATTCCTAAAAGTGGGATTGGTAAAGGGAGATGATTGATTTGCATGTTGCCTCTGCCCTTGTTGAGTGATTGGAATCTGTTTGCCAATATTTGTTACACTGAATATGGATTCCAAAAGTTCTGTTTGCAGTATGAGTGATATCTCTTGCCTGATCTTCCCAATCACTGTAATTGCATGAAAGTTACAGGGTGAATCTCTTTGTTAGTTTAGTGGTCCCAAAATAGTTCAGAACTTAAATGTTGTCTGTTAGTTGCTCAATTTTATGTCAGGAAGTTCTTTTACCTTTTAAATATGTTAAGAGAGAATGAAAGAAAAATTATTGATGGGAACGTGTTCTTTCTCTAATGGTTTTGACAGGTCAAGGAGAACTTGGAAACCTAATGTCCAGGAAAAGCGGCTATTTAGTTATATTTTAGATCGTCATGTTCGTGTTAAAATCACCACCCATGCCCTACGATGCATAGACAAGGCAGGTGGGATTGATGAGTACTTGATGAAAACTCCTTATCACAAGATGGACACTGAGATGGGCATCCTTTGGAAGGCAAAGATTGAGAAGTTGTATGAAGAGCTTGGCAATAAGGAGGTTGTATTCTTTTCACCTGAGGATGAAGCGAAGTTTGAACAGGAGTTTAATGATTTGAAACTAACTGAAAGGGAAGCACGAAAGGAGGTCAGAAGAAAAATGTATACTGGGATGAGCAAGCACAAGCTAATTGAGGTAGAACGTAAAGATGATCAAACTATTGACGAGGGAGGCAATAAGATTGACGTAGAAATCTCGCATGATTCATCAAAACGGGTGGTTCCTGTCTCGTATGTCTTGGCTGCTGACAAGCTCAAAGTTGGAAGTGTTGTTTCTAATTAATTTATGTTATGGCAATTGATAATGGCGGTGTAAGCTTTTTTAGCCAATAGAGTTTGAAAATCTTTGTTATTTGATTTTAGGATCATGTTGGTTTCTTCACTCTAAGCCACTGAGGTTGGATATTGGTTGGAACTTGGAATTAGAACAGAATTAATGGAGACTAGTTCTTTACAAAGAAAGGTGAACCTCTAGAATATCTCAAACAGAAAAGATGTCATAGATGGTTTTAAGAGATTTGAGTCTTTCTACCTAATTGAAAACCGAAAAGTACTATCTTTTTTAGCTACGAAAATTACTAAAGTAGACTTTGTTTTTTTATTATTATTATTTAATGAAGCTGTTTTTACTTTTTATATACCGGAAGAACTCGAACCTTAATTAATATGCTTACAAGACTCCTAGTGTAATTCTATATCTCAGTCTCTTAACTTTATGTCACATGATCTCCAACTTTCCCTCTTGCTTCTCGCTCTCGATGTTACAGTCTACATCTTTTTTTCTGCCTTTGGTTGTGGTACAGTTTATCAAACATTCCTCTGCTAAAGAACCACCATGTTGTCAAGGTGATAGTTTGGTAATTGTCCTGTTATAGCTGAAAGAAACTTTTTTTACTTCGATTCCGTCGTTAGATATATATAATATGATGACCATGTTAGAATTAAACAGGTTTTTCCTTTTTCTTGGCTCTGTACGCTAAACATGATGAAGCATTCAATAATATCTCGTAGTTTTGATGGTGAAATTGTGATAAGAAATTGAAATTTAAAGCTTCACATATGCAGACAAGTGCTGGGCATGTTGTGGCTTGCTTTTTTACATTGCCTTTTCCCCTAGTTTTATACATTATATTTGCTGGTTCCTTGCTTTTCCTTTGAAAATTGAAAGGATGAATAAAATGTTTACAGTAATTTTCCAATTATAAATCAACTTTCTATTTTATATAAGATGAGAATGGGAATAGATTATAGCTGCACAAATAATTGAAACGTAGTTACAACAACATTGCATTTTGATGGATGAATAAAAAATGCTTACTGTAAACCTACTTATGAAAAGCTCTGATTAAAATATCAAGCTTTTCTAAAGGAAGGCTTTCACCGTTATAGATGCAGCTAACAATAACATTAGAGAGTCAGCACTCCGATATCTCTAGCCTTTGATATTTGAATAATTTCTTTTAGGTGACTCTGTTCCTTTACTATTAGTGTATGCTGGACAGACTCTGGCAAATTGACAGTATTGACATTTCCAGCGCTCCTCCTCAGGAGTGTAAGTGGCTTCTTGTTCTCCAAGCCAAAACTCAAGACAAGAACGAAGTTGATTCTTTAGCCAGTCACGGTCATATGCAAATTTAACTTCCCCAAGCAGCGAATGATCTTTCTGATACTCATATCTGACATGAAGAAAACACAACCATGTCCTTACAAAATCAAACTTAAATGTAAAACAGGGTGTGTGAATAAGGCCTGTTTAGTGCAATCCAACTGCTACTCATTGTGACTGATAAATTTAACATGATTTATCACTATTTCTTGTCTTTGAAAAATTGGGTCAAAATTTCAAGTTTTTACTCAAAATGTGCTAGTGTGTTTAGGTGCTTCTCCCACCTAAGTGAGCACAGGGAAAGGAAGTGGTAGACTTCTTCAGAAATTCAAATTGAAGGCTGATGAAGATGAATATTGTAAATATTCCATTTAAAAACCATATTTGTTGAAAGCTATCACAAGGTCCTGTTATTGTTCATAACAACTTTGGCAATCAATAAGAGTATACAAATTCTGAAATTCAGCACACGAGCCTTTGGCTCACAGATGCATACCTCAATAAGAGCTGATCATGAGCAGGGGCCAGCATCCTGCATGTATTTCTGTAATATCTCACCGCATCATCCAGGGTCTGCATTTGCCAGCAATCAAAATAGTGAAGAAAAATATGCACAATTCATGATTCACTTACTAATAAGCTGAAACTTTAATGGTAGAATATTGTGATAGTGTAAAAAAGTGTAACTTTGATTGTTGTGGATAAAATTAAATCCTTCTTGGAAACTTTACAATACATTTTCCTAGAGGAAACACTGTCTTAACCTAAATACATTCAAATCAAGCAGCCCTATAGTTGTCCTGAGAAGGATACTTCAGTAACTTTTTTAATACTTAGTTTATGAGCGATAATTTTCTAAAATAAAGCATAGCATAACCACCTAAATTATCATAATTTATGAAATAAAAGAGAATACCATTACAGTGAGAAAGAGAACAATATAAGCAACTCCATATCCTGTACTTACTGAAGCTGAAAATCCAGAGTCAGCACCTATCACTTTCAGATCTTCGCATAGATTATTTTGAGGGTTTAAGCCAAAATAAGTGAAAAATTTCTCAGAAGGGAAATCATCAGCAACTAAATTGTCCCACAAATACTTGTAGCACATCAATTGAAGCCTGCCAAAAACAAAAGCAGCATAATGATTCAATTAAATGCATTAGGACACAATTCCACAGCCAGCAGAATGAAATAAAATCGCAAAAGAATAAGCAAACCTTCCATTTCTTCGTTGCGGTTCAGCAGGAAGTGTATCTCGAGATCGAGTCTTTGTGTCAATTAGAATTGGATTATGATCATTTTCTGTTAATGGCATCCGAATCTCATCAATTACTCCCACCATCCATATATCTTCTGCAAAGCCTATTCTGATATAAGAAGAATAGTCCATCATGTTCAAAAACTATTCCAAATCCCACCAATGAAGACTTGGGTAAATTATTCTAAAATGTATCCAGAACCAAGTTGTCTGCTGTGGATGTACATCATAAGTCATAACAATCACTAACAGATCCAACACAGTTTAAATTGTATGTTAGGCTAGATTCTCATGTCATTTGCCAAATTTAAGCAAGTTCTCTCAGGGGAGATCCACAAAAGTTATATTAGAAAAAGAACAAGCTTTTGTGCTGCTATAAACTTCCACAACGTATTTCTAGTTTATCAAAACCTATTCAACCTATACAAACCTGAAGATTAACTCGTAAAATGTCATCAACTTACACTGGCAGTTCACGAGTCAATCCTTCAAACAATAATTGATTTGCACCAGCTATAAAATTAAGAAACTTCAAGGCCCAATAATCTTCTTGAGATTTGACCTTCACTTCCACCCGTTGTATAACCTGCACATCACAATCTCATCTTCAGAGCCAAATTATTTTAGAGAAGATCGTTTACTTTTGTAACAATAATTACTTTTGCAAAATCATCAACATGGTATAAGATTGTTTGTTTTTGTAATAATTACTTTCAGAGTGATTTCTAATATAAAAATCTTTCTTTACACTATATCAAAATTAAACTTTTAACTCAATTAAAGACACAGGCTGAATTTGTAAAAAAGGACTTGGGTTCGATCCCCGCAGAATACATTCTTAGAGAGGCGCGAGGAACTGTAGGTGTACTGAAGATTAGACCCATAGCTGGCTCTGACCGAAGTTTGTGGGATAACTCAAGATCCCACCGAGGAGATAAAGGTCCTAATTACAATGATTAATCCAAAAAAAAAAAAAAAACCCATTGTATCAACAATAACAAGTGAAGAAGGGACATGTAATGTAAAGTAAGATGGGTGAAGTAAGAAGCTGAATGAGTGAGGTAACAAACAAGATATGACCTCTTGTTCAAGCTTTGCATGGCGAGCAATGCCAGCTCTCATTGCTTCATTCACTTTTCTCCCTCCAAGAAGGAGAGAAAACTCCATTTGTTTTGGGCACCATTCCTATCACAGAAAACACACTTAATTTCTCATTAACCCAATTTCCACAAAACGCATAAAATTCCTCATTCGTGACAATCCAACAAGTAAAAAACGAAACATGATAGATACCGTGGAAGTGAGATCGGTGACGGACAAGCCCCGTTTGTTCCTGAAGCGGTGAAGAAAAGAATCAGAAAGAGTGTGTTTTTTCTTGCAAGTGGGTAAATCCTCAATGTCACTCGATAACTTTCTTTTGGACAAAGGTGTGATGGATAAGGCGTTTGTGCAAAGGGGTAATTTTGAAGAAGAAGAAGAACGAAGTGAAGAGAAAGTGCGAGTGGAAGCAAAAGCGAAAGCAGCTTCAATTAGAGCCATTTCGTCGTCGCTGATAATTTCGATGGGAATATGATTGTGATCCTCTTCTGTAGAAGACGTTTCGGCCATGTTCGTGTCGTGGACCGTTCAAAACGCCGCGTTTTTGGGGGTTGCGATTGCTTCGCGTCTTGTTCAACCTTCACACACACAGATTCAAACACGCATCTCTTGCTCTTCACAGAGACACGATCTTCTTTTCTTTTTCGCATAGGCAAAATCTTGGTTGGGATAATCGAATAAATTAAATCAAAATAATATGGATTACATATTTTAATGTTAAAGAATCTGACCGTTTGACGTCTCTAATCTGCTATAATTAACTTTCAAAAATTAACTCTGCATAATGTGTAAAAGCCACTCAAAAAACTAAGGTAACAATAAAATGCATATAGGACTAATATACTAACATTAATTGAAACAATTGATAGTGATTTTTGTCTTTTAAACAAGTGTTTCAGTTTTTCAATCATGTCTTAGGTATGAAGCAGATTATAAATCATATTGGATAAAAAATATTCAAATTTATTAATTCACGAAGGAGATTTAGTCACAGTTATATGGAACTTTGTTAATTTTGCTCATAATTTTAACATTAAACTTCTTTAGAGGGAGGGGGTTAATTAAATGCAAGAGTATCTTTTGTGTTAATTGATTTTACTCTCCAGTATACTTATACTACTATTATATACGATTATGCAATATAATTAATTTTTAATTAACAGATAAAAATTCATTTAAGAATTATCAAACATCGTGTAAATAGTTTTTCTTTTTCGCAAGTATACTTTATAGGAAGTAACTCTATTTTTCTTAAAATAACATAAAAAGAAAAGAAACTCATTTTATAAGATAATAAGATGCTAAATGTGAGTAGCTTTAGACATCCACGAAATTTGAACCTTGATTCTCTATTTCACAGTAAATTAGTCTATTAAATTCAACACTATTAATATGTGAGAGGATTTAAATCTTTCTCTATTTTATTTTCATTTTTTAAATGGAATATTATTTTGCATTTAAAATGAAAAATATATATGGTGGATTTGAGTGTGTGCACACATGTATCTTTCTTAAGTTGACAGGTAGCATAGTTTTAAATAAGTTTTTGTCTTTTATAACAAATAATTTTCCGTCTACACAACTATTATATTCAACAAAAAATAAAATTAACACAGTTCCACATATAAACGTTAAAAATTTAACTAAAGAAAGAAAATCATAAACGTTACGTTACATTCCTATTGGAATTGATATGATAAGCCTAGCCCAAGAGAAAAGGGAAAATTTCCAAAATTTAAAGGGAAGAAGATAAGAAGACGCTGATGTTAGAGAATTTCAAGCAGACTTTGAATGTGTCACTGTGTTTGTGTCTTTGATCCGAAGTTTCTCACTGAACCTCAACATGTCTACACATTACATCGCCAGCAAACCCCTCAAGCTCTACATGCACGACACGTGTCTCTACATTCTCTTCACACTCCCTTCATAAATAAACCACCCTTTCTTCCATCCTCATCCCTCAAACACAGTCATGGGAAACAAAACTACCCTTTTGCTTTTGCTCTTTGTTCTTTGCCATGGAGTGGCCACAACAACAATGGCCTTCCATGATGATGAGGGTGGTGATAAAAAGTCACCAAAAAGTTTGTTTTTGATGAGCAACTCCACGAGGGTTTTCAAGACTGATGCAGGGGAAATGCGTGTGCTGAAAAGCCATGGTGGTAGGATATTTTATAGGCACATGCACATTGGCTTCATCTCTATGGAACCAAAGTCCTTGTTTGTTCCTCAGTACCTCGACTCCAATCTCATCATATTCATCCGTAGAGGTATTAACATCTCTCAAATCCCTTACCTTTCATGGTAAATCACAAGAAATTATTAAGTAACTCAGATTACCACGCGGTCATCATCTTGATAAATCTTTTCCTGACATATACTCATATTTTTAAGAATTAATGACACTTATTTATCACTCTACTAGGTTCTGTTTGGATAAGTTTATTTAGATTTACTTCTATGAGAAGAAAATAAAAAGAAGAAAAAAATTTCTCCATAACTAAAATGAGTTCTCCATGGAGTGTTCATTTTAACTTATAGAAAAACTTTTTTTTTCTTTTTATTTTTTCTCTTATCTCTTAGAGATGCTTTTGTAAAAATGCATTTATACTGTAGGGATCATAGTAATATTGGACTACCTAATAATTTTGGTACATCATACTACAAGCATATAAGCATCACACAAGCATAGTAATAAAATGATCCTCAGTGTAATCTCCATAAAACCATATAATATGACTACCGTGAATGAAAGAAAAAATAACAACAAATTGCATGAACTAGAAACATTGGAAACACCAAGAGACAGCCCCTCTTAAGTAATCTAACTATGAGTTTGGAAGCATTAATTTTGATGCAAGTTTGGAAGCATTAATTTTGATGCAAGGTTAGTTTGATAATATCATCTTTAAAGTACATACTATTAGAATGTCTTGAGGGTATGTGATGTGACTATCATATCATAACTAGTTTAATTATTTTAGTTAAGCCCAAAACATTAGACTGAAAATGCATCAACATCAAATATTATCTCCTTAGAGAAGTTGGGAGTTGAGTTTGAAATTGGTTGCAGGGGAAGCAAAGCTGGGATTCATATATGATGATGAACTAGCGGAAAGGAGATTGAAGACAGGGGACTTGTACATGATTCCATCTGGTTCAGCATTCTATTTGGTGAACATAGGAGAAGGTCAGAGACTTCACGTTATCTGCAGCATTGACCCCTCTACAAGCTTGGGATTAGAGACCTTCCAGGTACATGCATGATGCATCCATCATAAGTTCACATATTTCACTTTATTATATTCATTTTGGATTTGTGCCATCTTGTGGCTAAGGTTTGAAATTCTTGAATTTTACCTGTGCCATGCAGTCCTTCTATATTGGGGGAGGAGCCAATTCGCACTCGGTGCTTTCTGGATTCGAACCTGCCATCCTTGAAACTGCATTTAATGTAAGCTAATATTAGTCATAAAATGTAAAGGTTTTTAATACTCTCTGGTCCAATCAGAAATCATTCTTTATAAAAGTTTTCAAATTTATTATACATGATATGTGATTGAAGATTGGGTAAAAAAAACATTTTTTTCACACTGCAAGTGCATTTTATTGTTTTTGTGTGTACCGGAGTCAAACCCAGTCCCTTATGACCATTATCAATGGCCATAAGACAATTACCATAGGACTAAGACTGCCAGTAAGTACATTTTACACAAATTAATATATATAATATGTTTGTTTTTTATAATAACAAACTTAAAAAGTCATATCAACAATAAAGATTTTTTATTAGTTGACATTATTATTACACTAAAAATTAAATTATTGAAATCTAAAGTGATATACATCATTTGCATTATATAAAACTAACACTTTACACAGGATTACCAACAAATTTCTTTTATTAATTATGACTCTATAGGAATCAAGAACGGTGGTAGAGGAAATCTTCTCCAAGGAACTAGATGGGCCAATTATGTTCGTGGATGATTCTCATGCACCTAGCTTATGGACTAAATTCCTTCAACTGAAGAAGGATGACAAAGAGCAACAGCTGAAGAAAATGATGCAAGACCAAGAGGAGGATGAGGAGGAGAAGCAAACAAGTAGGTCATGGAGGAAGCTCTTGGAAACCGTATTTGGGAAGGTGAATGAGAAGATAGAGAACAAAGACACTGCTGGTTCCCCTGCCTCTTACAACCTCTACGATGACAAAAAAGCCGATTTCAAAAACGCTTATGGTTGGAGCAAGGCACTGCATGGAGGCGAGTATCCTCCACTCAGCGAACCGGATATTGGAGTTTTACTTGTCAAACTCTCAGCGGTATGCAAACATGTCCTTCAATATTTTGGTGTAAAAACTTGAATAAGTACTTGGATGCAATTTTGGTTAAGTTTACCATTTGCATATGGACAAAACTTGGATGCAATTCTTTTAGGTACTTTTGGTGTTCTCCAATCAGAATTCAAGTTTTATCTTAGTAACCAGCCTAATAACAAAGATTTACATTAAATCTTAACATGGCTTATAAGATGAAACTCCAATTCTAATTTTGGTACTTTACCAAAATCACTCTGTCCTTTGAATATCACATTGGACATTCATTAATTTGGTCAATGCTAATTTTTATATTGGAGAATGACACAAATATACTTAATAGTACTATATTCAAGTTTTGTCCTAACAATTCATGCAAATTAATTGTGATTTGTCACATCCATATTTTTCATTCACAGGGATCCATGTTGGCACCTCATGTGAATCCAATATCAGATGAGTATACCATAGTGCTGAGTGGTTATGGTGAACTGCATATAGGGTATCCAAACGGAAGCAAAGCAATGAAAACTAAAATCAAACAAGGGGACGTGTTTGTTGTGCCAAGATACTTCCCCTTCTGTCAAGTAGCATCAAGGGATGGACCCTTAGAGTTCTTTGGCTTCTCCACTTCTGCAAGGAAGAACAAGCCACAGTTTCTGGCTGGTGCTGCGTCCCTTCTAAGGACCTTGATGGGGCCGGAGCTTTCGGCGGCGTTCGGAGTGAGCGAGGACACGTTGCGGCGCGCTGTTGATGCTCAGCATGAGGCTGTGATACTGCCATCAGCATGGGCTGCACCACCGGAAAATGCAGGGAAGCTGAAGATGGAAGAAGAGCCAAATGCTATTAGAAGCTTTGCCAATGATGTGGTTATGGATGTTTTTTAATTTGAACACTTGATTTGGAATAGGGGTTATTTGGTAGTGCTAGTGCCTAGTGGAATTCTGTGTTGAGTTTTTTGTTCTTTATATTTAGTTGAGATGTGTGTTGTGTTCTTGAGTTGTGAATAAAAATCTACTTTCTTTGTGCATTGAATTCTTTTAAGTCTACTCTCTTCTTAGAAAGAACTAGTTTTACACACATTGATAGTATTTATAGGAGTTTGAGTTGGTCTAGATTATCTAATACGGAACCACGGTCTTCCAGGAGCAAACTATCTTGTCTCGGTGTAATAACATAATAAATACACAAGTCAGTTCAAGGTAAAGCAACCAAACCTTGAAGCTTAAACTTTAGGTCCAATTAAAAAAAAGATTACCTATTAATTTTTATAAAGCAAAAAGGTTTTATATGTTGGCAGTTGGCAAAAAAGTATACCTATGTTTGGCAAAAAAACATACTAAATAATTACTTCATTTAAAATAAAATATTTTTCTAAAAATTTGTTTTAGTTCCGTTAGGTTTGGTCCTTCACAAGATGGTATATACATTATCAAATCAGGAGGAAAATACAGAAAGCTCCACGCCTTCGCCAGTGCCATCTTTGGTGACTTATGGCAAATGATCTGGAGAACAAAATCTCATTTCAAGGAAAACTGACACTGATCCCATGTGTCCCCTCTGCCTTATTAAAGAGGAGACAATGATTTCCAATAAAGATTTCACTGCAAGGGTATTTGAGCTTATTAATTCGGAAACAAAGAAATAAGAAGGTGTTTTCCAGTTAAGATTTCCCAACACCACACTTGCTAGAGAATTGAGATGTCACGTATCATGCTGAGTTGATACAAGAATGTAAAAGGCTGACACATAGAGGACACCAATATTCAGATTAAATAAAACAAAATTATAGCCAAAAGATATTCCTGAATAGTTTATTATGATGGATATGTTAAGTGTGTGTTTGGATAATTATTGATGAAATTGATTTTGGTTAAAATTAGTTTGGAAGTGATTTATGTTTGAATTTTTTAGTGTGTTTGAATGAACATTGATAAAATTAATTTTGAAATGGCATGGTTTATGTTTGAATGTTTTTATTATAAAACTAAGTTAGAATAGAATTTAATATAAAATTTTAAATCCAACTCATAATTTATTCAAAATTGTTTAACTCATAATCAATTCTAGACTTATAATTAATTATGAATTCTTCTCTTACTTCAAATTAAACATTTAAAAATGTATTTAATAATGAACTCAGAATCAATTCTTCAAGGTAAAACTAAACTTAAAAGTAAAACTCAATACAAAATTTTAGATCTAACATAAAAGATATTCAAATTACTTTAATCTATAATCAATTAAATAGCTAAAATTAATTTTAAATTCTTCTTTAATGTGAAACTAAACATGTCAAAATATATTAAAATTAATTCAGAACTTAGAACCAAATTTACAAAAAGATGAGATCAAATCAAATTTGCCCTGATATAAAGTGTTATACTGAATAAACGAATTTTTCTCTCTTGATAGAATAAGATTCTCTTTGAAAATTAATTTTGTTCAAGGAAGCTGCCTTTGTCTTTTATCAAGTGTTCTGGAAATATGGTTATAGATAAATTAGCAAGTTTAGCTTTTCAGTTTAAGGAGACCGTGTACCGGGTTGAGGAGGTTCCTCGATCTTTACTTGAATCTGTTGTAACAGTTCATGCTAGCTCTTCTCATTTATAATAATATGCAGACTTTACCTAAAAAAATTTAAATAAATGGCCAAAGTTCAATTTAAATAAAATATTTTTTTAAGTGAGATCTCTGAGATTTAAACTTTATAAAAAAAAACTCCACTAAAAGAGCTAGGAGTTAGTGGAATAAAGTAAGGCAAATCTCATATTACTCATTTTTTTTATACTTTTAATTTTACTCATTTCTTTGAGATAAGATAAACATAAATATCTCTGTGTAACTGTAAGCACTTGAATCTACAAACTTTTCCTACCTTATTTCCCTGAATTTCTGAAGTACATAGCAGCTCGTGTTTAATAATCATGTGATCAGAAAGGGGAAGACAGTTGAGGAAAAGAGAAGACTCTAGTTATATGCACATTCAGCTTAAAAAATCTTGTGGGGCATGCATATGGTATATACCTGCGTTTCATTTGGATTGACATGAATGTTGGTATGTGAGTAGAGTGAATTTTAAATGACCAAAAGTGCACGTGCTTTTTTCTTCCGCCTCTAGAGAGCAGAGACCTTATCTTTAGAAGGTGCATCGAAATTTCCTGCTGAAAAAATAATAATAAGGTTACCATTGATCAAGGCATCAATGTCATGCCAACATGTATAGTTTCACCACAAAGATTGCCTTCAAGCTCAAGGTATAGTCAGAATTAATTTTCACTTCAATGCAAATCTGTTATAACATTATATTTTAAAATATTGTAGTCAAACATTTATTTTTTTTCTATAATAGAATCACTTAATTTATATTTATTTATCAATTTATATTTATGTAAATGAAAAAGAAATATTTTTGCATATAATATAATGCATTTCTAATTAAGAAGTGTTTTTTTTTTTTTTTTACCAAAAGAAGTGTATTGATTTGATTTGTCAAGTTTGTTTGTTTTTTTTTCCAGATAGTTGAAGACTAGTTCTTCTTCATAATGTAGAGATCAGTAAAGTAAATTAAATTCTGTTACTTCTAACAAAATTTTCTTTATATATATATATATAGTTAAAAGTTATACTCGTATTATCATATTTAGAGAATTCAATTATCTATTAGTTTTATTGATTATGGTTTGTCAAGTATAAGGGTAAAGGAACACGAGCATGGAATTTAATTATCCTGTCACGATGTAATATTTTCTCATCTTTTATACTATTTTTTATTTTAAAAATAATACAAATTAAAAATATAAGTAACATTTTATCTATATTAAAATTACATTTAACTTGTTAATTAATATAGTTTTCATTATTTTTCTCATTTTATGATTATATAAATATTAAATAAAAAATAATTAATTCATCCAAAATATTTAAACAACCAAAAAATATTTTTTTAGAAAGTATACATAAAAAAAAAGTTAAAGTAAACATGTGTTTGAATCACTAGTAGATAATCCGAAATGGAGGTTAGAGAAACAATGATGGGATAATTTATTTAAATTTATTTGTTGAAATAAGTATTTATTTTAATAAAATAAATATTTTTTTATTTTTTAGTGTATCTATTTAAACTGTTTTTATATTAAAAAAACAAATCTTACTTATTTCAAAAATAATACTTATATAAAAAAATATTTATTTTAAAATTATTGTTTTAAAATTTAAACAAATTCAACTAATACTCATGCTTTTGAAGAGATCTTGAATTTAGTATTGCCACAAGTCAATCAGGAACTAAACAAGCACTAAAACACAAGAACTTCCAATTTTGTCACGTTTGATTGTTAAGCCAAACCAACCAACAGACATGTCATTAAGTGTTATTTAATAAATTAAAAAAAAATAAAAAATTTCCCATGCCCCATGTTCCAAAATTACAGAATTGATAATTACAACGTGATCCTTTTGCCATAAAAGCACTGGGTGGACAGGACGAGAGAGACCTCACACAAACAAATGCTCAGAAATGAAGGCACGTCCTTATTATTTATTACCCTTCTCTCTGTCCATTTCCTTATTCCTTCCCTCAAAACTCAAATTAAAAAACAATGCAGTCCATGCTAAACCTTCGTGCAACTCATGGCGTTCCACTTTGTCTCTCTGGAATTACTCACCCTCTTACTCTTCCTAAAGAGTACACTATTTTACTACCTTTACCCCCCTCTCACTCTAACTCTCCATGATATATGATCCCACTCTTTTTTCCTCTCTCTCTCTCTAATTAATTCGTGCTCTTAATTATTTTGGTGGTGTAGGATGGCTGATCATGACCGTAGGAGGAAGGCCATGAAGAGACAAAGATTACGAGCCAGAAGAGGTGGTGGTATGCATGCAAATCAACAAAAGGGTATCCACAGATACAACTTTGAAAGTGATTTTCTGGAGATCAAGGTTGAGGAATATGATTATGGAGATCTAGATGACCTTATCTTGCATGATCTGTTCCATACTTACCTGGATTTAACAGCAAAAGCTGCATAGCGCCATAGCCTATTAATTCTTCACCACTATTACTATTTCTGGACTCTATTATTTGTGTTGTATTATCGTCGTGTTTTTTCTTTTCTTTCAGAAAATTTAAGTGGGATGAATTTTGAGAATTTGTTGGGATTAGAGCATGTATTAAAGTTTTAAAAAAATAAAATTAGGACTACTCACACCTATCAACAAAATCATCATATCTTTAGTGTGATTCAAACTATTCTTATATGAAATCGTTTTTTACTGACTTTTATTCTTGGTGTCATGTTTAGAAGTACATCTCGGTTTTAAGTTGGTTTCTCTTTGTTATGTTTAAAACTATGTGAAATTAATGTGCATCCTTTTATTTATTTATTTAATATATAATATTCCTTCTCCTATGAAGAATTCTCCTGTTATTGTATTGTATGTGTATATGTACATCATTAAAACGAAACTTAGTAGAGGGCGAAGTTCAATTTGATCGACCTCATCAACGTTATGATCTTAAATTTGTTCATATTTTGTCAAAATTTCTCCATTGGGGGATTATTTGTTTGGCTTTGTGTTGAAATTATGTTGTACTAATGCTATTTGTAGGTCTTTAGATATACTGTGGCTCAAATGTGAAGCATGCTGCATATTTGAAATCTCAATTTTCAGGCTTAAGCTAAACTCTTAATTTTTTGTCCCATTTATGTCTAACATAGGCAGTTTCCAGGGTGGGTTAGATCGAATTTGGGAGAATATGAATTCTAATTCAATCAATTTTCATCGGTTTAAATGGATTTAGATTTTCCAAAAATATGACAAAACCCAACCTTATCAATTTAATAAAAAAATTGTGTTGGATCATTTTGGATTAATCAAGTCCCCTATTACACAAAATGAAAATGCAAAATTATGTTTTAAATATGTGTGTGTGAGATTTTGTCCAAAATTCACAAATAAGCATTGCATTACAAATGTATAACCAACATATCTTGTTGTATTTGGTTTATACCAACTAAATAATAAAAATATAAATAATAGAATACATGTTCAATTGTAGGTTGATAAAACACCAACCCGACACCCAATCTAATTACAATAAGGTTATATTGGTCCGACTCAGGTTGCACTCAATGTTAATTGAACATAATTTATTTTAAAGAAAATATTAAGAAAGTTGAATCATAAAGAATATGTCAGACACCAAGAGAAATGATAAATTTGATTTTACTCATCTAAGTATGTCTATTTGAATAAATACTTACATCTTTATATTCAATTAATATTTGACACTACAATAATGCTATATATATATATATATATATATATATATAAAAGAACTATAACAAGTAATCAAAACCTGTAATGTTTGCCCATATAAAAATCAATTTAATATTTTTTTACATATAGATACCAATTTGAGTATTTCTAACACATAAGAACTAAATTATAGGTTTGATAAGAAGTTGATACTTATATATAAAAAAAATGACAAAGTCATACTCATCAACTACCATTTTAAAAAAAAAAAAACAATTTATCAATTTTGAAAACAAATTACACTATTTGGGTAGAAAAGTCATTTCAATTCACGCTTGAAGGTAAGTTCAATATAACCCTCGTAGAATATTCTATTCTCTTCGATTTAGGTATAGGAGGTTAAGATCTTTTCATGTTAATAAAAAAACATGAGAAAATCATATTTTAGAATAAAAAATACATAAAAATTAATTTCGTGAGAACCCTGACCTATCTCGCTTGTGCTTAGGACTATGGTTGAACTCGTGTGATTTAACTCCGAAGAGGTCCTCCAATTGCTAGAAACAAGTACTTCAATTTAGGATTGTTTGAAACAATTTATTTCAACTTTTTACAAACGTAATATATAATCTTTTTTTATAAACTCTTTTTTGTTTATTTTAATAAACTTCACGAGAAAAATTACAAAAATAATCTCTTTTTAACTAATTTCAGTAACGTTCACATATAAGCTGTGAAAAAAATCCCACTCAATAAAAAACAGACTGAATATTTAATTAAGCTGTATTATGATACAATTGTGCCGTTAATTTTCCACACTCTAGAATGTGATGATCTACGTAGGAGTCATTCGGCAAGGCATTGAGAACCTCATTTTTTTTTCCATAATTGGGTTAAAGTAAAAGGAATGCATATTTTCTAGCCATGGTTGGTGTGAGGAATGGATTTGAGCTAGTGCAGATCTTGAGTTCAGAGAAAATAGAGATATTTTGTAAGAAGCAAAACTGAGAAAATGTAATTCTGAATTGAAAAATCAGATAGATACAGTAGTTGAGATGCTCATATTGACAGTTGAGCCACTAACTCGAGAGAATTACTACTACAACAGAATTAGAGAAGCTGCAGATTCACTAACTAACAATTCATCCATAACAAAACAACAACTGGTAGAAATGATTGAGGAAAATATTACACTCTCACGAGTGAATGCTTTGGATTAGCTAAACATCTTGCTGATAGGATGAGAATTTCAACAAGGCCAAATGCTATGAAAGTTTTCTCAAAACTGCATTTGCTCTAAGCATAATGTAAACAAATAAATCAGTAAATGAACTTTTACAATAAATCAGTAAATGAACTTTTACAAGCTGTACATTTCAGGCACTGTCCTTCTTTGTGTGTGTGTGTGTGTTTTTCAGGCACTGTCCTGTGTGTGTGTGTGTGTGTCTCTCTGTGTGTGTGTGCGTGTGTAGCACAGAATATAAGGCATCAACCATCCTATACAACCTTTGTGTTCTTCAACAATACTGCTTCCATGAAAAGCATGAGCAAGGTCAATTTTCTGTCCTGACCAAGAAGGCAGCATCTGATAGGGAAAAAAGGGATCTAACTCTGAGGGGAGATGCTTCCTTACAACAAAAGTGCAAACAAAAATGGGAGAAAATGAATATTTTCATTCACTTGTTTCTCCATACATTGCATCACCTACATAAGCATAACCCCTCTAATGAAACATACAACCTATAGGCAAGCAAAGGAACACAATACAACAATACAAAACAACCACCCTAACAAACTCTTTTCGGGACTCACTCCAACAATTCTTATCAGACCATATCTTTTATTCCAAATTCACCACTAAAACTGTCTAAAGTACTTCATAATTCATATTCACAATCCTCCATCTATTAGGGTTTGAACCTTTTGGAATGCACATAATCAAAATAAGATATTAGTAGTGTTAGCTCATATTTTTATTATACATCATTTCTTTTATTCCAAACAATATCAAACAATATATAATATTTACACATTACCTTAAAAGGGGTTAGGGTTGCATATATTCGAGCTATCCAAGATATGTATGATAGGGTATCGACTAGTGTTAGGACACAGGGTGGAGAGTCAGACGATTTTCCCATCACAATTGGTTTACATCAAGGGTCAACCCTTAGCCCCTACCTTTTTACCTTAATTCTGGATGTCCTCACGGAACAAATCCAAGAGATAGCGTCGAGATGCATGCTTTTTGCAGATGACATAGTCCTCCTTAGAGAGTCGAGGGAGGAGTTGAATGAGAGGTTGGAAACTTGGAGACGAGCTCTAGAAACACATGGCTTTCGCCTAAGCAGAAGCAAATCGGAGTATATGGAATATAAGTTCAACAAAAGAAGGAGGGTTTCTAACTCAGAGGTGAAAATAGGAGACCATATTATCCCTCAAGTCACACGGTTTAAATATCTTGGGTCTGTAATACAGGATGATGGGGAAATTGAAGGGGATGTGAATCATCGCATTCAAGCAGGATGGATGAAATGGAGAAAAGCATCGGGGGTGTTATGTGATGCAAAGGTACCGATCAAGCTAAAGGGAAAGTTTTATCGGACTGCGATAAGACCGGCGATTTTGTACGGAACAGAATGTTGGGCGGTCAAGAGCCAACATGAGAATAAAGTAGGTGTAACGGAGATGAGGATGTTGCGGTGGATGTGTGGTAAGACTCGACAGGATAAAATTAGAAACGAAGCTATTAGAGAGAGGGTTGGAGTAGCGCCTATTGTAGAGAAGATGGTGGAAAATAGACTTAGGTGGTTTGGGCATGTAGAGAGAAGACCGGTAGACTCTGTAGTAAGGAGAGTAGACCAGATGGAGAGAAAACAAACAATTCGAGGCAGAGGAAGACCCAAAAAGACTATAAGAGAGGTTATCAAAAAGGATCTCGAAATTAATGATTTGGATAGAAGTATGGTACTTGATAGAACATTATGGCGGAAGTTGATCCATGTAGCCGACCCCACCTAGTGGGATAAGGCGTTGTTGTTGTTTGTTGTTGTATCTTAAAATTATGTTTTATTACCTACATGTAACTCAATATTAGTTTCAAATTCATATTTTATTTAATGTATTTTTTTTTTCTGTCAATACTTAAACATTATTATTATCCAAATAAACAAAATTATATAAGTGTGTACATATAGTAATAATTTATATTTATGAAATATCTCCTTTTGATTCTCTATGGTCATTCAAATTAATAGGAACGATGACTCAAACTAAGAGGAGATATTTTAAATTTTTATTGAAGAGTTAGATATTTTAATTATGTTAGTTAAAAAATAAGATTAATGTTAACATAAGATTAATGTTTAAAACGAAAAATAAATAAATAATTAATAAATATAATTTAATGCTAATCATCATCAAAATAAATCAATTTTGTCAATGTCAATCAACATTTATTATTTTTTTATCTTTTGCGTTTAATTTGTTTCAATTTCCCTTTAATGAATGTTTCTTGGACTATTAACAAGTCTAAGGTACAGATTTTGACACATGTTTCAAATTTATATTTTATTTAATGTATTTTTTTCTGCCAATACTTAAATATTATTATTATCCAAATAAACTAAATTTTTAATCATTTCATAATGAATTTTAACACTATTGATAAAAAAAAGTTAATGTTTATACCAAAAATGAGTATGTCTCATTTTGATTCTCCATGGTGAATCAAACTAATTCGAACGACTTTATTTGCAATATCATTAACAAGTCTACGGACCTTGACCCATGTTTCAAATTCATATTTTATTTAATGTATTTTTTTCTGTCAATACTTAAACATTATTATTATCCAAATTAACAAAATTATATAAGTGTATACATGTAATAATTTATATGTATGAAATTTCAAATATTAGTATGCACGAACGTCTCTCTAGTTAAGAAAAAAAACTTATTCCCCTCCATGGCTGCACCAACCTCTTCCAAATTCACATTGATTGTTATCTTGGTCAATATTTTTTTTTCTCAATTTTCAGTAAGGAAGTAATAGAATAGAATATTGACATTGACAAAGGTATGGTCGTAGACGTGAGCGCATGGAAACCCAACCCGGACGTGTTGCCGTAGAAAAACCGGATTGGATAGTCGGCGATAGGTCCGAATTTTGTAAGTGGAGAGAGAGAGATTTGTTCTGGCATTGTTTTGAGTCTCCTCGATCGGTCAAAAGAACACGCAAAGCAAACCCAACCCAGCCACCCCCAACACAACACAAACCGTGTGCTAACAATAGTATAGTGGGTGTGAACCCCCAAACCCTAATCCTTCGTTTCTATGGTAATAATTCATTCTCTTCCATCGATCAATCACCGTTCCATTTTCATTTCGCTCAGTTCCATAGTTCGCTTTTTTTTTTTTTAATTTGATTTAATCAGACCGAGTGCTGTTGGTGTCAGCATGCGCTAGCTTCGTCGTCGTCGTCATCGATTTTCCGGTTTGTGATTCTCGTGATTCTTCTCGGGCCGAATTATTGGGTTTGACGGCATGGATTTGGTACCGAGCGTCAAGGTATCCTTGATTTTTCAGTTTAGGGTCTCTAACGCACACACGCACGTTCTGAATTGACTTATAGATGAACAATTAAACACTTTGCTTCCGCTAGGGATTCATTTGCATGTATTGCTAATTCGTAAAAAAAAAAAACGCTTATGATTGATTTATTTGGTGACCAGAAGTACACGAGGTTTAGATTTATATATATATATATATATATATATATATATTGGAAGAGCAAGCAAATTGTGTATTTTTTTTTAAAATTGGATTTGCACGGAAATGTGAAGGAGCTTTTTTACTGCAAAACATGTATGTGCCTTGTTGATTTGATTGGTTGGACTTTAATTTTTTTTTCTTTCTTTTCTTTATATTCTTGGTTATGTATCCTGTAACTGGTTTAATTTTTCTGTGATCTTTTTTTTTTTTGTTAACGATATTATTGGATACTTTGTGGACAATGTGATTCCGTGGTTGGATACTTTTTAGTTATTCAATTTTTGATCCTGCTCTACTTTTTAGCTAGCTAAACTTGAATTCCATTCGCATTACTTCTTCAAACGATGGTATTTTTGTTTTCTTCTTTTGCTTTTATTCTAGTATTGGATTTTGTGTACTGTTGTATTAATCATTGGGGTATGCTATTTATTTTCCTGATTTATTGACATCTCTTTGTAGGAAAAGTTGAACTATTTTCGTATAAAAGAGCTCAAAGATGTGCTCACTCAGTTACACCTTTCAAAGCAGGGAAAGAAGCAGGTGAGATAATAAAACTATTACCTACTCCGCCTTTGTTATTGTGAGGCTTTTTCTATGATGAAACCTTGAACGCTAGTACTGACTGACACCCTGTTGAATATCATTTATTCTCTGATTACTGTTTCTTGTTGATAACAAGTTCTTCTGTTTATAATTTTCTTTTCTTTTGCATTTTCTAAACGTGTTACATGCAATATATGGATCGTTGTATGGATAGACATCATACTTAATGGTTAATAATATGAGTTCACAACTCTTAAAATAGATGGATATTGTCAATTTATGACATGAAGTTTCATCTTATTGTTGTAGTATCTTTGGTTTGGACTCCATATATCGTTTCCTTTTTAATCTAAATTTAATATGCTGTCTTTGAGTTTTTGGATGATATAGTGATGTTGTGTTTCGTCTTTTGTAGGATCTTGTTGATCGCATATTATCCGTTCTCTCAGATGAACAAGGTAAAGTTATGCACACATGCAGAAGCACAGGACTCAACCTTTGGGTCTAATTCTATCTTATACATCTGGTTTATTTTCACTATGTTTCTGTTTGAGTTGTGATTATGCCTATACATTGGAATAAATATGGTTCACTTTTACATTGTAGTGTGTCCAATTACAGGTTACTCACATGCCTCTCAATCTCTCTCCTTCCTCCTTTTTTCCTGTTAACTAAGCAACTTGTTGCTCTTTTCCCAGTTTCAAAAATGTGGGCTAAGAAGAATGCTGGTGGAAAAGAACAGGTGGCAAAATTAGTGGATGATACATATAGGTCAGTCTTAGCAACAACACTCTTGATAATATTTTCTTCTAGCTTTTGTATGCTTCAGATGCATACCGTGACGTAACATACTTGGCTTGAGTTCACATAAATGATCTGGTACCTTACTATTAGGTCTGGTTTACCTCAATTATAGTGCTTCATATATGATGTAATTTCTTGTCTTTGACTTTGTTACCGTTTATTCACATTCTTGTATTTTCTTTTACTTAGGAAAATGCAGATATCAGGGGCCACTGATCTAGCTTCTAAGGGACAGGGTGCATCAGATAGCAGTAGTGTAAAGGTTAAAAGTGAATTTGATGATGCTTTTCAACGAGATGTAAAGATTCGCTGTCTATGTGGAAGTAGATTGGAAACAGAGGATTTGGTCAAGGTGTACCATTAAATATGGTTTCTTATTTCTTTATGATAAAGAGAAACACTATACATCAGTACATGCAGATACTATTTATTCAGTCAATTTATTATCTCATCCACTTTTTTGGTGGTCAGATCCACTTTTCATTTATGTTTCTTACTATATAATTTTTTAATTTTAATTTTCCTCATCATATTGCAGTGTGATGATCCAAGATGCCATGTGTGGCAACACATCAGTTGTGTTATTATTCCCGAGAAACCTACCGAAGGCATCCCACCAGTTCCTGATAAATTTTATTGTGAACTCTGTCGTCTCACTCGTGCAGACCCGTATGTTGAATTCCCTGCTTACTTTAGCTAATAGCTATATGTGGAGTGGGCGATAATGATTTGTCTACAGGGTTTTCCTTATGATGAATTTTTAATTTTTGAATTTCATGTTAAAGGGTTTTAGCATGGCATTTTTTCTTCTAGGGTTGCATGGTTAACATTATTTGATTATGATTGCAATTTCTCAGCTACAATACTCTGTTGGTATGGTGAACTGGGCTTTTGTAGTTGTGAGCATGGTTATCAAACTTGCTAGTTGACTCGTAGAATTGAACGAGTTTACAAGTGCACAACCACCAACCGGGTGAACTCGCTAGCAAACTGGTTTTTGGGTGGACTCACATAAACTCGTGCAGACTTGGGTAGAATTGCTCAAACTCACGAGTTTGTGGGTGAGTCGGCAAGTTCAGTGGTGGAGCAAAAATTGCTAAATCGACAGTCGTTTTGGGCTTCTGTTTTGCGATTTCCCTCATCCTCCTTCTTTCTTTTCTCAATTTCTTTTTTCTCTTCTCCCTCACAATTTTTGTCTGGTTCAGTCTTCCCCATGCCGATTGAACTCGGTTCAGATGAAGCTCTGTTCAAGTGACTGCTGCTTTGACTCTGCTTGCTCTGTTCAAGTGACTGCTGCTTTGACTCTGCTTGCTCTGTGAGAAGATTACCTGATTGAAAGAATAGAGCCCTATTTTAAAATGGCATCGTATTGGTTTTTTTTTTAAGAACTTGTCTTAGAGCAAATTATAGCAACATCCCGTGAGGTTTCGTGTAATTACACAAGCACTCACTAATTTTTTAACCATTACTTTCACCTCCCTTGTAGGAGGTGTTGGTGTAAGTTTGGAGGGCATATTGAGGGGTTGTCAGTGTAATGTTTTCAAACATATAGGGGGTGTTAGTGTAATATTTTCAAACTTGAATGGAGGTTAATGTAGGAAAATCAAAAAAGGGTAGGGTTATGTGTAATTTGATAAAAGCTCAAGAGGTGTTGCTGTAATTTGCTCTTTGTCTTAGCTGAAAGTTGGAACTCTCGGTTTGTTTTTGAATACATGGTGCCAGCTATTGTTGGAACTTTTTTAATACTTTTGAAAGTTAGAAGTTGTCATTTGTTTATTTTTATTTAGCATAACATATAATGTATAATATGTTATTAATAGTAAATGATAATAATAGTAATATTAATGATATAAAAAACCATTTAAAACATAATATATAATATAATCAACTAAATAATAATATAATGGTATTATAAAATATAAAAAACTGTTTATAATAAACTAAATAATAATAACCTAAATAAAACAGGTATTTATATGTATTTATTATTATATTATTTTAAGTAGACTAGACTCTTAGGAGTTATGAGTTTACCGAGCTATCACAAGTTTACGTACACTCTCGAGTTTGATAACCTTGATTGTGAGATGATACAAAAGTGCAATATTGTAAAAAAAGTTTCAGTCTGATGATTACTTTATGGCCCAATAATGGTTCTGGAGTTTGTGAATTTGTTCATGCTTATTCAGTCATTCTTCTATGGTAACATTGTTATATCTTAGTGTGTTCAGGTTAGTTGTGAAAAAAAATATTTCAATAAGTTATAAACTTCTAGTTGATTATAGATATAAGTTATTTTTGGTATATTAGTTATAAGGTGATTTTAAGATAATTTATTTTGTTTTGAATGTCTAATAAAAAACCATTTAATTTTATATTAAATCGCGAAAGGGCTATAAGTTAATTTCTAGTAGTTAGTTTTATATTTTAAAAAATAATCAATTGTCGAGGATAAAATGGGAAAACAAAAGTTAGCTAAAAAAATAATCTGATAGCTTTTGATCACGAGGTCTAAAGTTTTGCTTACGATTGAAAGCTTTTTCCTTTAGAAAAAGGTTTTTTATTACTGATAAATTTGTTGATCATTCTAGCTTAAAAAGCTTCCCCCCCCCCCCACAAACAATAATCATATTCAAACATGTACCTAGTCTTTTAGTTATGCCTAGAGATAATCATTATGATTAGTTTCTGACTCACAAAGATGCTTGAGTTATATGTTTTCTTTCACTTTAATTCTTTTGTTCTGTTTTATTGAATGGATCTTGCCTCATTTTGTCTGTTATATTCTTTCATAATTGACATTGTTAGTCTATACTTTTTATTATTTAGTATTTTTCATATTTTTGCCACTCAACTTTGTAGCTTCTGCTGTTCTCTGTTACAGATTTTGGGTTTCAGTGGCACACCCTTTGCATCCTGTGAAGTTGACCACAACCAGTAATCCAACTGATGGGTGAGTACATGGTGTGGGGTTGTTGAAATTAATTTGGTGTAATTGGGTTTATTTCTTTATTAACTGAATTCCTTGTTAATACTGGGATTTTAAATATACTGTTTGTTACCTAATTTGCATATAAGAGACTAAGATGTCCTTCATTCTGCCTTTTTTTGTTCTGTTTTGGGGGGAAGGGGTGGGTGGGGGTGAGGGGGGTGTTGCAGTGGGGAAATTGTCTAATTCTTTTTGAGCACGAGTGCAAGTTCCTTGCCTTGGTGATAAGCTTTTAAATTGTTTTTTTCGAGTTATGTTGATGCAGTGTACTGTATGTTTTGTTAATTAAAATTCTCTAGGTATTGAGTTTGATTTTTTGTGATGGAATTTACTCAGGTAAATAACCTGTTAAGAACTGTAGATTTTCTCCTTTTCTTCTCTCTCTGTTTCCTTAAATCTTTATTAGGTGCAGTTTGGCTAGTAAACTTCATTTTATTTCCAAGCCACAACCCTGTGCAAATAATTATCTGCATTGATGTTTAAAACCAAATTTTCAATGTGGCTTTCTTCCTGAATGGCTTATGTTAACCGTATTCCTTTTTGAATTTTTCAGAAACAACCCAGTGCAGAGTGTGGAGAGAACATTTCAACTGACTAGAGCTGACATGGACTTAGTATCAAAACCAGAATTTGATGTTGAGGTTGGTTTGGATTTTCTGTGCATGTATAATAATGCATATCCTTCTATGCATTGGTTTTCTTACTAAAAAAATGACTTGTAGGCTTGGTGTATGCTCCTGAACGACAAGGTTCCATTCAGGATGCAATGGCCACAGTATACAGACCTGCAGGTCAATGGTATGTTTTGAGTCATGCTCTCCTTACTAATTTGGAACTAGATTTCATGTTGGAAGTCTAGTTTATTTTTCATGGTATGTTATGGGACTAGAAGCACATCATTTTAAAGTAAAACACCAAATATATGTTTGTGATGAAATCTATTTTCCTTGATTTGACCATTATGATTATATAGGTGTTCCTGTTCGTGCAACTAACAGACCTGGTTCACAGTTGCTTGGGGCTAATGGTCGGGATGACGGTCCAATTGTAAGTTTGTTGTCATATACAGTTATGAATTGTGCAACTATTTAAAATTGAGACAAGTTCATTTACTATTTGTATTTGTTTTATTCAATTTCTTATTGTATTTCTCTTTTGTCAGATCACGCCATATACAAAAGACGGAATTAATAAGATTTCCTTAACAGGATGCGATGCTCGCATTTTTTGTTTAGGGGTTCGTATTGTTAAAAGGCGCAGCATGCAGCAGGTAGATTGCACTCTTAGCTTGATAAATTTATAAGCAAACTATTTTTAGTTACTGTTGGTTCCTTAATCCATCCTTGTGATATTGAAATAATCAAGTTTAAAGTATTTCCCTGTATGATGTTGGGCCAAAGTTCTTGATATTGGTTCCTTTTTATTGATTTCTTTTGAAACTTGACAAATCATGACATGCTTTTGCAATTATCTTTATTGTCAATTTTGAATAACACCTAACCACACTCAACCTTGGAAGATGTTTCTTCTTCCACTATAAATTGGAAAGCTTGTGTATGGGCCTCAAAAAGTGTTGCTTCTATTCTAAAGTAAGTTAAAATATTTTGATTTTTTTTCTTATAGTTTCTTGAGCATTGTTTCGGTTCAAGTTGTCTGGCTTATGAGACTTTTTTGAATAAAAGAATGCCAATTTTTTTCACATAATGATAACTAGATCTGGTTTGGGTTTTGACCAAGTTTTCTGGTTTTAATTGGTTGTGACTTGCTTTTGGTTCAACTCTTCTCTGTTGTTTGTTATTGAGACAGACCGGAAGCCTGGTTGTCAATTGTACCATCCTATCAGTCTGTTTTTAGATGTTGGTGTTGAATTTTATGTTTCTACTTTGTTGTGAATATGCTTAACATACAACTGCTTCCCTTCCGCTACTCTTATAAACTTGTTAAATAGTTGAGTCTTTGTTATCTAGATCCTAAACTCAATCCCAAAGGAGTCTGATGGAGAGAAATTTGAAGAAGCTCTTGCACGTGTCTGCCGTTGTGTTGGGGGAGGAAATGCAGCTGATGATGCTGATAGTGACAGTGATTTGGAAGTGGTTTCAGATACTTTCACTATCAACCTTCGATGTCCTGTATGGCTTTCATCAATAGATGAATTATTTTAGCAATTCATGAAGTCCTCCTAATCAGTTTTTTTTTTTTTGGTGAAAATTTTAGATGAGTGGTTCAAGAATGAAGATTGCTGGAAGATTTAAACCCTGTATTCACATGGGTTGCTTTGATCTTGAAGTTTTTGTGGAAATGAATCAGCGATCAAGAAAGGTTAGGTTCTAACAAATGTTATGTTGCATGATTTAAACCCCAATGTAGTGATTTTAAGTCTGATGAATTGAATTGTTTCTACAGTGGCAATGTCCTATATGTCTCAAAAACTATGCTTTGGAGAATATCATCATTGACCCTTATTTCAATCGCATCACTTCTATGGTAGTTACTTAAAAATTTAATAATTTCTTGTGTTCATAAATCTTCCATTCGACAAAATTCTGTAGTTATTTAAATTACTTTGGTGGTATAGATGATGAACTGTGGCGAAGAAATTGCAGAGATTGAGGTGAAGCCTGATGGTTCTTGGCGTGTTAAGGTAAAGAGTGAAAGTGAACGCCTGGAATTAGGAAATCTAGCACAGTGGCGCCTTCCTGATGGAACCCTTTGTGTTTCAACTGATGGAGATGTTAAGAGAGTGGATACATTGAAGCAGGTTAAACAGGAAGGTGTTTCAGACAGTCCTGCTGGTTTAAAACTTGGCATAAAGAAGAATTGCAATGGAGTTTGGGAAGTCAGTAAACCTGAGGGCACAAACACCTCTTCTGGTAATAATTTGAAAAGGGTTTTTGGAAATCCCGAACAGGTTGTTATTCCAATGAGCAGCAGTGCCACTGGAAGTGGTCGGGATGGTGACGATCCTAGTGTAAATCAGGGTGGTGGTGGGCATATTGACTATTCCACTACAAATGGGATTGAGATGGATTCTTTGTGTCTCAATAATGTTGATTTAGCATATGAATATACTGCACCCAACACTTCTGCCCAGGTGGGTGGTGCAGAAGTTATTGTTCTTAGTGATTCTGAAGAAGACAATGATCTGTTGGCATCTCCTGCAATTGCATATAAGAACAACAGAAATGATGCTACAGATGGTTACTCTGTACCACCACCTGTAATTGTTGATTCATATACTGAAGATCATAATCTTGGTGGAAATTCATGCTTGGGACTCTTTCCTAATGATGATGATTTTGGGATGTCTTCCCTATGGCCATTGCCTTCTGGAAGTCAAGCTGGTCCTGGCTTCCAGTTATTTGGTTCTGATGCAGATGTGTCTGACGCATTGGTCCATCTGCAGCATGATCCTATGAATTGCTCCTCGTCACTAAATGGTTATGCATTGGCCCCAGATACTGCTTTGGGATCTGGCGGTATCTTGCAAGAGTCCTCTGCTGGTCGCTCAGTTGCTGATTTGAATGGTGGTTTGGTGGACAATCCATTGGCATTTGGTGGAGATGATCCCTCATTTCAGATTTTTCTCCCCACAAGACCAGCAGATTCATCCATGCACAATGAATTGAGAGATCAAGCAAATGTGGCTAATGGTGTCTGCACTGAGGAGGATTGGATATCCCTTAGACTTGGAGGTGGTGCTGGTGGTAACAATGGTGATGCTCCCACTCAAAATGGGTTGAATTCTAGACATCAAATCCCAACCAGAGAAGGCGCCAAGAATACTTTGGATGATACTGGTTTGTTGCTATCTGACCTTACTGAAATGTTCCTTATTTTTTAGTGGAAGTTACTCTTGTTGGAAACTCCTTTTTATTTCATGGCAGTGTGCAGTTGAGTGTGACTATAGGTAGGAAATGGAGCTTTTTTTCAATGAGAGAATAATAAAATATATTTAATGAAGCAAAATTGACCATATCCTTTAAATTAGTAAAAGTAAAAGAAAAAATTAGCAGATTTTTTTATAAAATAAAAGTGTGTCCTTGTTATATATGTAATACATCATAATATATTTTAGTTTAGATAGATGTAATTTATAATAAAAAATTATAAAATAATTTGATAAAATATATGCTCTGCAAAATAGAACATCTTGGCCTTAATAATTGAGTTTTGTGACAAGAATATTTATTATGCATCCTTTTAACACTTGAAAATGTATGCATTCTTGAAAGCATGTTAGTTTTTTTTCTTGGACGCCTGTCTCTGCTATGTGTCTCTACTGTAGATTTTAATTCTTTTGAGAGAGTTTTTAATTCTTTCATGCGTGATTTTTAGTACATCCCTAAGCTTCATATCATGTTTATTTGAGAGGGACTATGAAAGAGGATTGGAAGCTGGGTATTCAGTTTCTTTGCATCGAGCACTGCTATTCCTTCTGTTAAATGGTTAGAAACCTTCAAATGTTTAGTTGTGGATTTGTTAAGATACACTATATGGCTGTGTTAATCTGCTGATGCGTCATATCCTTGTGTCAGAAAAAGAATTTTTAGAACTCTATTCCTAAAATCACCCAAATGCCCATAATTTGTTTACTTGCATAGAAATTAGAAAGTATAAATGGTTTTTTTATTACTTGAAAATTTGGAGGATGTTAAGTTGAGGAGGTTGGTGTTCTCTACATCTATATGCATTTTGCACCTTCTTCCATTCTCCTCACCTTCCTCATTGTGTTTGGCCCCCTATCAGATAATTGCATTTTGACCTGAGTCAATGATCATTAATGCTGTTTTGAAGAAAAAAAAATCCATTAATTTTCTTGATTAGTTATTCCTCTTTATGCAGCTTCTTTACTCCTTGGGATGAATGATGTTAGATCTGACAGGGCAAGAAGGCAAAGATCAGATAGCCCTTTCTCCTTTCCTCGGCAAAAGCGTTCAGTAAGGCCCCGCTTGTACCTTTCTATTGATTCAGATTCAGAGTAAAGGTCAGACCTTGTGTCTCAAGAACTTTAGGTACTCTTAACATCAGATTTCGTATTTAGAAATTGAAGAAAGTTGAGAGGCATTTTTGGTCCTCATGAAATGGCAGTTAATACATAATGATAATGTGGTCTGAGGCATCTCTGGTGGAACAGAGCTACAAATTACCCTGTGCCAAAATGCTTTCACCTACCCCATTGGCAAAGATGTTGGCCCTAATGATTCTTTGCTCTTGATATCTAAATTGTCCTTGTGACAGATGTTTGCTGGGGGTATAGTGCTGGTTTGTTGTATAGTTAATCATTCAAATCTGTAGTTCAAACTTTCAAATTTGGTGGTATATTATTTCTGCATTTTTGTCTCTGCTGAGAGCAATAACCTGTAAATGTTTTAGCCACATATCAGATCCAACAGTGAAATCAAAGATATTGTTTCTGGCCATTTTTCTAGAATACTATGTTGTCTCAAGTATCATGCCTCATGATCGGCCAAGATAGACGCCCATTTCATAACACCTGGACGTTGATATTTATTTAACATGTTTAGGCACCTATGATGCCTCCCCGTAAGGATCTATCTATATTTCTTGCCTGGCTAAGTATTTGGTTTCAGATGAGCTTCTTGTCATTATTCTTTGTTTGCATAGTTGAATAGAGACAAGAGAAAAGAGCCCCTAAACGTAATTGATTAGCCTACTATTATTGACAATTATTTTAAGCTCGTTTGGCTGATCAATATAGGTTGGTATCTATATTAAATTTAATTTTTATGTAACTTTTTTATATTCTCTGTCCTCAATTACAAGGTTATTTCAATTAATTCACTCCCTTGAGAAAAATAGTTGGTTTAATTAATTATATTAAATTTGTTAACTATTTGTACTAGTATTTTAATATTATTTTTTCTTATCTTTTTATCCACTTAATTATTTTTCATTTAAGTTTGGACTAAAAATAATTAAGAGAATGTAGGAAAGAATAATTAATATATCTAGAAATTAAAAAAGTGATCTTATAAAAAAGTGATCTTATAAAAAAGTGATCTTTTAAAACTATAATTTTTTTATTTGGTCCCCAAAGAAAATATTCTAGCGGTCTCTATAGTTTATTGCTGACAAAATATCATCATTTTAAAATTAAAACTCACATTTTATTTATTAATATACCAACTTTTAGTTTAATTCTTTTTATAATTTAAGTTTTGGTTTATGTTTCTTATTTTTTTTATAAAAAGGAAACACTTTAAGTCTATTATTATAAATTCATTACATGTTGATGTAATAGTTAAAAAATATTTAACATGAATTGTTTAATATAATCATTAGAAGAAAAACTAACAATGAGAAGAATAATATTATTCAATAACATGTCATTTTAATTTTAATTAAAAAAGACAAATAACAAATAATTTCAATCTATTAATAAAAACAACATAAAAAATTACTACATAACTATTTTCTTAAAAAAATAAGTCCCTTTTAGCCGTGTACACTGCCTGTGTGTTTCAACATGTAAAATGTATAGAGGAAGTAGGATGATTTTAAATTTTATATATAGGAATCAAAGATCAAAACTAAAGTGTTCCCAACAATTTACATATTTTGCTGAGTTAGACCCAATGGTATATTCAATTACTTATTCAAACGTGTCTCAACATCTTTTAGATTAGCTTATCCGCCATCCTCCTTATAAGATCACTTTTTTAATTTCTAGATATATTAATTATTCTTTCCTACATTCTCTTAATTATTTTTAGTCCAAACTTAAATAAAAAATAATTAAGTGGATAAAAAGATAAGAAAAAATAATATTAAAATACTAGTACAAATAGTTAACAAATTTAATATAATTAATTAAACCAACTATTTTTCTCAAGGGAGTGAATTAATTGAAATAACCTTGTAATTGAGGACAGAATATCAAAAAGTTACATAAAAATTAAATTTAATATAGATACCAACCTATATTGATCAGCCAAACGAGCTTAAAATAATTGTCAATAATAGTAGGCTAATCAATTACGTTTAGGGGCTTGGCTTAATGTAATGAAACATATTTTAGTGAAATTTTGCATTTATTTTTAATGCAATGCATATTTATATTTTTTACTATTTGTATATAAGAGCTCATTATATTGTTGTGTTTCGGGCCTATAAAATGTTAAGACCGATCTTGCACATAACTATGAAGCTAGAGATTTGCTTTGAAATTCTTAGTTCCATTTAAACTAAAACACCTAACTATTCGTTACATACTAATTATACTAATCATAATTTCATTTCTTATACTATGTACTTGTTTTTTTTTATCATACTATGTGCTTGTTAATACACTAAAAAAACCTCAATCCATGATTAAGATTGGTTGAGATGAATTATTGTAAATCTCTATATACATATCTTCAATTCTTACAAATAAAAAATTCCACCCAACCCATGGTGTTCGTCCCCTATGACCATCCACATTCCAAGCTTACAACAAGCATAATTTAATTCAGTTATTATGGCAAGTGAAACATTTACTTCGGTACCCACCCATTAGGACTACAATTTGTTCGGGCATAGTGTCTAAATAAGTCAATTTTTGTTATAAAAAAAAAAGGTGTTGATAACATGTTCAGAAACAGAAAAATGCAATTAAATTACATTAAAATATGCTCTGTTTTAGTTTCTGTTTGTTTTAGTTTTATCAACCAAATCAAATGGGCCGGGACAAGTTTCCCCCAAGGAAAGCATCGAGTATGTAGAGAACTGCATTCGAGGAGGAAGGGCATACAAAGAGACTGTAAATCTTTTGGTCAGGAGCTATCCAAATTTCATTTCTGACAAAGTGCAATATCCCAGGTACAGTTAAATGGTTGAGCCGGGAATTGTAAACATCATAATTCTAATCAACACCCAAAATCAGGAGTTCAACTCCAGCGTGTTCTTACCTGCAATGTCTGGCTCCAAGAATTGCGATTTACTGCAGAAGTTGTAGTCCGCGTGCTGAATGTTGATAGAAGCAGAGTGGTTTCTCAATCATACAAAATTTAATCTTCATATTCTGCTTCCATAACCGGGAGAATGCTTAAAGCTGAAGCGCCTAAATGCATGCCCCTAATAACACCTCCATACCCGATCTTAATTTTATGGCACAGAAGCAAGATGGAATCCCAAAGTGCCGTTCTTCCCTGACAAATCCATAGCTGTTAGCAAACCAACATGAAAAAATAACAGTAGGCTAGTAGCCTGCTTGCTCACAATGTACACTATGATATGTATTGGAATGTGGGTTAAATAATAAAGAAGGCTCAAAAGTATTTGATGTCAGTTCATAACATGAAGCTATACAGGCATTACTGACCTGAAGAGAAAACTGCAGTTTCTTATCCCAGTACAAGGCAAAAATTGGGGGACCCTGCTTTCCAACTGCTAGTATACATGCTCCTGGGTGCAGCACAGAAGGGACAGCAGACACTACAGCAATGTATTTCTCTGGAAACCTTTCCTTTGGGGGAAGGACTCCCAAGAATAATGGGTTTTTGCCAGATTGAGCTCCAGCATATGACATGGCATCCACATGTAACATCCATTTTGGATGTTCTAGGAAAGCGCAGAACAGATACAACAGCAAGTGAGAATCCGAAGGTAGCTCAAGTGTCCACTTTTTATTCGTTTTATCGTAAACCTCCCCACTTCCAAGATACTCATAATTCTTCAAGCATGTTCCTTCTGCAAGCTCTGAAAATTAAGACAAGGTTAACTAAAGTTAGATTACATTGGTGTATGCTGGCCATGAAACCAATCAGATTAATAATGTTCTGCTTCAATTTATTTAGGAAATCCGATGAGGGTTAATGACAAATAAGAGCCATATATCCATAATTCTGTCTACCTCGGATCCTTTGCACAGTGTAATCAGCACGAACACTGCTTTGAGGTAGCAAACCTTTAACCCACTCTCCTTTAACCAAGGCTTGAAGCCTTTGGTGTTCAGTGATAGCATCCACACAATCCTGCATGATAGAAACTAAAGAAGTCTGCTGTGGAGACTGCTGCATATTAGATACAAGCAACTTGGCTGTATACAAATATAAACCAAGTGGAATTTGTCAGAAATCAGAAGCTATCAGCAAATATAATACAGTTGGAAGAAAATCACATTTAATTCACTAATGTGAAGCAACATACATTTGGAAGAATCTATAGCCTGCACAAGAGTAGAATGTAACTGATGAAGTAATCCATCTTCATTGAGAGACAGTGCAGGTTGCCACTCTTGATTCTTATCAATTGTTGGCAAAGCAGAAGGGATGCCAGTAGACAGCATATCACTGCCCACTTGACTAATCGTGATTGAAATACCAAGTTTAGCAGCTGCTTGCATAACCTATCAATATGGAAATCTTAGAGCCAGGGAATTAGTTGATGCCCCAATCATGTTGGATGTTAAGGGCTTCTAACTTAAATTAACGAGTAAGAGCTCATTCGAATACAGTGCCAAAATGAGTTTTTGACTGCTTTTGCCTAGTTTGGGTGGCTCAGCCACACATTAATTTGAGCGGCTTAGATTTCAAAAATTGATATTTCAGCAAAAGAAAAACTCTTTAGTGTTCAACCTTTTGCAGTAGTATTACCAGCCATAATCTATATTAGTCAAATAATGCAAAGTATGCTTTATAGTTATACCCATTTTTCTTGGTGATTAATTACGTAGCAAACCTTAAGTAGTTTTTCCGAATTAACCAAACAAGACTCATTCTTCTTATAACGTGAATAGATAAACACACTCTAAAAAGCAACCTGACCCAAAATTAATTCCCTCCAAAACCAGCTCTACACAGTTATCGAAGCACAAGAATGAGAGGTCCTGAAATTCTCCACAAAAATTTCACATCAAATACTACTTTGTCTGTCATTGAAAATTATTGTTGCCATCACATATATTGACTTCCACAGTCAATATTTTTTCTTGTTTGTTTAACCTTGCTTTGAACATAGAAGAAGAAATGAAGAATAAACCAAACCTGAATGTGACTTGTCTCGATTTTGTTAAGCAAAGGATTGAGCAGAACCGAAGCAAACCATTGCCTGAGTCGATCATGCCACCGTTCAATTTGAGGATAGATGCCAAGATGTTCAAAAGCTTGAACAAATTCTTCCATGGACATTGGTGCAGGAAACTCGCCCTCACCCTTCTTAGGGGGAGTATTAAACTTTTGCGAGCCCGGAGACATCCTCACAGGCCTCAGTGGTGTACGCCTTGCAGTTCCTGAGGTATTAGCTGAGCCTGTAACTGTACTAGGGCTCACAATGCCAAAACCAGGAACTGTAGGAGGTGGGGTAGACATCTTCCCCGCTGATTCATTGATCCTTTCATCCACTTCAGCTAAGAATCTCTCCAGCTTTTCCTCGGACGTTATCTTGTTAGCAGAGGAGACTCGCCTGTTAGACCAAGGACTCGAAACCACCGAATCCACGCCAGCCAAACTCCTAGGTGGAGAAACCACACCCGGTGAAAGATACAACGACGCCAAACCTGGTGACCTTGATGGAGTACCAATAGAACGAGCAGCACCACCCCTATTAGAGTTTGAACCATCGGCATCAATGCGAGACGAAGAACCTCGAGTGGGACTGGGAATTGGCTGGTGAAGGGGAACCAGCAAACCTGAAGAAGGCAGTTGGGGTTTAGACTTGGGGGGCTTCTTCGCCGAGTCAGGTTGAACCAAATCAACCTTTGGCTTCACTCCTAAAAGCCCTAATTGATGTTTGGTTAGCAAAATCTCATTCCTATGAACACTGTTAGAATCAGACAGAGACTTAGCCGCAACAGCAGCACCTCCGCCAGCATACCTAGCTCTACGCAGAAACACAACGTTGAAGAGTGCAGAAACAGTTCCAATGAAGATAAAACCCACTATAGCTTGTAGCGTCTTGGCAAGCCAATCTGAAGTTCAAAAAATGGATCAGAAATTACCCTAATTAAAAAATGAATAAAATTGAGGTTGAAAACTTACAAGCTGTGACAGGGGACAAAGTTCCAAAGCACAAAATGTGGACGAAGCCGTTTTCCCTGCAATGTGTGAATGTTATGCAGAGTGGAATTGTTGTGAAGAGAAGAGTGAGAGAGTGAACATTCATTCACCTGAAGAAGGCAGCGAGAAAAACGAATGCGGAGGCAGAGAAGAAGGAGAGGATGGAGAGGATTGTGGAATTGGAAGGTTGAAGACTGTTGGAAGTGAGAACCGCAGAAAAGGAAGGATTTTGATAGACACTGAACTTCGATTTCGGTGGAGAAGGAGAAGCCATGGGAATTGGGAACCAACCAACCTCGCTAGGGTTTTGGTTTTGGTTTTGGGGTTTAAGCTTCTTTCGCACTTCAATTTACAAACTCATGTCTTCCCGCACATCTTCCTATATATGCTAATATATAATATAAAAGACATATAATTTTGTGTAACTAATGTCGGTTTTCACCATCATTTTATTTTTATTCTTAATAATATTAAATTATTAATGATAATTATTTTTTTTAATTATGTAAATTAAAACTGATCCATCACCCATTAACTACTTTCCATTTTTATTGGATAATTTTACTTTTAAATAAATTCTTAAATTTTAATATTTTCTTTTAACTTACATTCATTTTCTATTACTTTTAGTACTTTTTATTTTATTATTTTTTATTATCTATATTTAACTTCTATTTTTTATTATTTAAAAAATTTAGAGAGTCACGACCCCTAATAATAATAACGAGAGTGAAAAGTAATACGAATTAGGTTATTACTTTTTATTATGATTTTTAAAAGGAGAGGATAAAAAAGAGAGAGAAAAACCTGAAATCACAAAATAATAATGATAATAGTTTAAATTAAAGTGAAAATTAAATCTAATTACAAAAAATTAGGTTAAATTATATTTTTCATCTTTGTAAAATTAACAAAGTAAAAAATATGTTAAACTATGTTTTTCATCCATATAAAGTTAGCAAAGTTTGAATTTTTTTCCTGTACAAATTTTTATTGATTCTTCTTCCATATAAAAATATAACATTTCATTTTATTTCTTTTTTTGCCTAAAATTAAGTTTGAATTTATTTCATTTTATATCTATCTAATAAGAATTAGACACATGGATCTTTCTCTCTTTCCCTTTCTTTGATCACATGGCTTGCAAGTACCTTTCTCCAATCCACTTAATCAAAGATTTATTCGTCTCCCTTTCACTAGATCCCGACAACCACTATCCCTCTTTGTCACTTCCTTCCTCGTTATTATCATCACCACAACCTTTCCCTCTTATCTAATCATTCTCTCCCTTCCTGATCATGTCTTCATTATCATTGTTGTCAAAGAGTTGTCGCATTCCTTCCTCTAAAACAACATCATCTTTTTGGTCTTTGCACATGCTTGCCAGAAAGCAAAAATGATACTGCCATTGAGTTAGGTATATTTACTAAAAACAAAAATGCAACATTTTTCATTCCTCAATTTTCAAAGATGATATTTACTCAAATGAATATCATGACAAAATCTTTTGTTAAAATATGCACGTGTGTTTATAGACATGTATATTTAAAAAAAATATACAATTTAAGTACAACAAATATATTGGTTGAACAAATAATAAATTGACAAGTCATATATCTTTTCTTCGTAAATTGAAGTAATACACTAATTTAATTAAGAAATTACAGAAGAAACAAAACAAATCATGTTGAACTTTAAGTAAGAAAAAATGTGTCAAATGTCTCTGAAAAATAAGGAGGGACCAAAACATTATTAATATTTTTAGAAAATATAACAGTTCAATAATCAAAATGATGTCATTTTACTATTGCATTTATATATGTGACACTTTTTTCGTCCAGGATCTTACGTGACACATAGGAGTGGCTTAATTGCGATTAAGTATGTGAGAAAAACAAGGAAGGGTAGAGAAATACAAAGTTGATGGTGGTTTGGTTGCAACAAGTAGTATTGTAGTAGAGAGTTTTTTTTAAAAAAAAATAGGGGGATCCATAGAGAAAAATTTCCTCACCTAGAAGAAGATATTTAAGAGGAAATTGTACTCTATTAGCATGTTGTTGTGGGATGGAAATCACCTATCTCCTTCCCTATCTTACAGGTCTTGTCCCTCCAATAAAATAACGCCACGCCAATTAAAATTCCAGTTCACTCTTTCAAAAGGAGGTGTTGTGACTGTTGTGGGTGACAACGATATTGATGGTGTAGACATTGAAGGCATTGTTGGTGAGTTCTTTAGTTGGAGGAGAGCATACCATTGGTGCAAATGAAGTTTTTCGGGTCGGGAGTTTCGGATTTGGGTCACGACATGGGTGGATAGGAGAGAAAGACTGAGTTTGAATTTCAATTGATGTGGCGCTATTTGATTGGTGGGATTGGAAGAGGACATGTGATTTCCATCTGTTGTTGTGCTACGTTCCATGTGTTGAACTTGTGACTCTTCTCCTACCACATAATAATAATAAGGGTAATAGTCATTTTTGTCCCTGAATATGTAATTCGCTGATAAATGCATATATGAAATATGAAAATACAAAATTTAGTTCCCGAAAGTGTAAAAAGTGCAACAAATATATCTGACCGTTAACTTTCGCTCATCACAATTAATAAAATAGCCTACGTGACACAGATGGACGAATTTGTTACTGAAATGATTGTCAACATGGTCATATCTAATTGTCAACATAAGGGCATATTTGTCATATAATATTTTCTTGATTTTTCGTCTTTCCACTCTGTTAACAAATGTGTCCCTAAAAGATGAAAATACAAAATTTAGTCTCCGAAATAGTCAATATTCGAAGAAGTGAAATATGATATATATGTGTATCCGGATGTCAATATATGTGTATCCGAACGTCAATATTCAAAATAGTCAATATTCGCTGACAAATGTATCCCTGAAAGATGAAAATACAAATATATCCGGACGTTAACTTTCGTCCGTCACCGTTATAAAATAGTCAATATTCGAAGAAGTGAAATATGATATATATTTATCTTTTAGTTATAGTAGATTGTGACTATTATAATTTGGAAAAATTTATAATGATTGGTACGCTATTATAATGTTTATTTTGGTAAATTGACACAATGTTTATTTTAGATAATTTCTACTATGACAGTCAAATTATGATTGATAATCAATATTATTGTTATTATTGTGTTTATTTTAAATTATTCAATATATTTTTTTAAGTGATCATTGTAATGTTATGTTTATAACGATAAAAATTGCAAAAATTTACCTTAAAATTATATTTTACCCTAAAATGAAATAAAATTTTAGGTCTAACAAATTATTCCAATAGAGGCATATTGATATTTAAGTTCAATAAAAATTACTAATAGTTTTGTCCAATAATAACAATTTATTAACATTTTGGTCCCATGAAACATACTGACATTTAAGTCCAAAACAAATTACTGACATTTTTTCTTCAATAAAAAATATTGATATTTTTCATCTAACAAAAAATGACTGACATTTAAGTCCAAAGATGACTTCCTAATGACAAATTCATCCCTCTATATCACATAAACTATTTTATTAATGATAACAAATGAAGGTCAGATATATATATTTGTTACACTTTTTACACTTTCAGGAACTAAATTTTATATTTTAATCTTTCAGGAACACATTTGTTAGCGAATAATATATTCAATGATAAAAGTAACTATTTATCGTAATAATAATATATTTTTACTTAATATTCTTTTTTCTTCTTTAATATTATTTTTTTTACTTACCAAATCACTTTAATTTAAATATTTATGTTCTATTTCTCTTCATCCAAATCAGTTTTATTTCTACTCTATTCCATCCCATTTCTTATATATTTCTCTTAAGTTTTTCTTCTTATCTATTCTCTTCCTCTCCCTTTTTTTCTCTTCTCACAATCAAGTACACCTTAACATGTAACAAAAAAAAAAATATGAAAGCAAAAAACAAAAAACATCCTTAATGCATCATATCAACATTTTTGTAAATACCAACTTATGCTAGTTATTATGAAACTATATTAACTAATGTATGAATTGTAGATTTTATATATATCAAGAATAATTCTCTTTCTTTAAAGAAATTAAAACAACTTATCCCTAACATTATATGGACTACAATTAGTAAATTTATCTCAAAGGGTATTGAATAACATCTTCTCCCTAACCTTCATATTTTAATTAATTAATTAACATATTCTAAATATAATTGCCTTACACTTTCTTAATTATTAAAACTTAAAGACTATATCATCTTACTTAACAAGCTGAATATTTGTTTTTAAAAAACAAGATATCTTTACTGTAACAAAATTGTGTATCAAAACTTAGAAACAAGAATTTATAAATGATGTATAATTTTTTATTTTTCAATCTTATAAAACAAACATTATACAATAATATCATATTAAAAATGTTAAAAATATTATTTATTTATTGCCGATTTAACTGCTGTTAAATTAAACAATTGAGCTTTGAAAATCAATTGAATCATGGGTCCCATTTTAAGGACAAGGTAGACAGACACCTTGTTGAGAAACGTTTCGTAATGAAATAACTTTCCCACACACTCTGAACATCCACGGTGGCTACAACCTCCATCCTTATCTGAAACTGCCACTAATATTATTATTATCATTATTATTATTATTATCATTATTTTTATTTATTTATTTTTTTACTTAGCACCAAAAACGAATATATAATTAACCCATACCGATGGAGAGTGTGGCAACAACAGCTAACTATTAGTGACTATAATCGATCAATTTTCAATTTTCAATTGTGCCCATCTTCGTTGCTGCCACCATGCATAGGATCAACACCGCAAGGTCCATTTTTTCTGCTGTTTTCAGAAGCAAATCTCGGCCTCACTCTGCTGCTTTCTCCACCTCCTTGCTCTTCGACGAAACTCAGACACAGGTTCCTTCATATTTCAGTGTTTTTTTTAAAGCTTAGTCAAAATGTTTGGCCTTTTTCATCTGGGTTTTCTAGAAACCACGGTTATTAGTAATTGGTGGGTGAAAAATGGAGTCTTGATTGAAGTTATTACTATATGATCAATAAAATAAGAAAAATGAACTATTTTTTTTTTTACTCGAAGAAGTATATTTTATTTTATTTTACTTTACTTAGGTGCATCTTCTGATGGTGACAATTCTTCTGGATACATAGTTGAGCACTAAATGTGGACGGCTCTGGTTAATCTTTCATTTCTCTCTTTAACTCATTTCAATTGGTCTGTCAAGGATGTAGAAAAGGAAAATCCAATGACTTTTAGCATGATGTTTTGACCTGGGTATGTGCTATTTGTCAGGGAATGCATGCCATTGGCTTAAGTTACTGTATTTTGGCAAGTTACACAAGCTAGCTTGAGAATTTTGGTTGGCTGAAGCACAACCAAACACAAATTTAATTGTTTGGTTTTAGAATTTTTTAGTGGGAGAATAATTTTGAGATCCTTTTTCATTTTAAAGATTGTTTTCTGCATCAAAACATTTTAAAGAATGTGTTTATTGCGTAAGATGATATTGTGTACTAGCTTCTAAAAAGTTGAGCCATGTCATGCTTGTAATGATTGGAAGGTTTTATTGAATGGTGCAGTTTAAGGAAAGTGTTGCTCAATTTGCAACGGAAAATATTGCCCCTCATGCTTCGAAAATAGACCAAACAAATTATTTCCCAAAGGTATGTATGAGGGTCTATTGCTATCATGCCAACGAACATAACTCATAGTATATTACACATTCTGATTATATTTTGATGTAATTTTAGGAGGTGAACTTATGGAAAAGCATGGGGGAATTTAATCTCCTTGGGATTACTGCACCAGGTAGTTTATTTTTCTTGCTTCACTGCTTCCATTTTCTGATATGTCAAAAGAATTTCTTTTTTAGATTTGTAAGCTGTTGGTGTTATCTGTTACTGTGGCTTCCATTTGACAGTTATTATTTTCCCTGTATATCCTGTGATACAATTGTGAAGATAATAAATGCCAACAAAGCACAATTTTTTCTGATGCACATAACTTCCAATTACTGAAAAAAGGTGTCTGATATACCCCTCCCCCTCCCCAAAGATAGGTAGGTACCAGATACTATTGCATTTTGCAGGCTGAGTAGAAATTAATCAAATTATTCATATATTCACAAATCATCATTCTTCGATATTATTCTATAAATAGAGTCATATTGACGATAATTTTTTATGAAGTTGTTCTTCTTTGGGTGTTCTTAACTTAAGATTAGTAGTAATGTAGTATACTTGGAATCTTTACAATATGGCCATGTCTTGTATGCCAACAAACTTTTGCAATTCTATTTCTGCTTATTTGCAGAGGAATATGGAGGGCTTGGCCTAGGTTACTTGTATCACTGTATAGCAATGGAAGAGATTAGCCGTGCTTCAGGATCTGTAGGTCTTTCTTATGGTGCTCATTCAAACTTGTGTATCAATCAGCTGGTAATTGAAGAGAACTTAAGTCTCTTTCTTTGAATGATTTATGGCCTTCTAATGAGTCTTCAGGATTGCTACCTCCTTTTGTTTAGGTGAGGAATGGAAGCCCTGCTCAGAAAGAGAAATATTTACCAAAGGTTCTAGTTCTGTGCAATTTAATCTTATTTATTTTCAGTGAAATGTTTGCTGCCTTGCCCTCTTGCCGATGATGTGTAAAAGATTGACTTTATCAAACAAAAATGCTCATAGCTTTCTATTTCTTGTGCTCATCATTAGTAGTTTTTCTCAAATTTTCTGTGTCTATTTATCTATCTATTTATAAGCTAAGTTGTCTTTTTCTCTTCACTTTTGAAGCTTATTTCTGGGGATCATGTGGGAGCTTTGGCAATGAGCGAGCCCAATTGTAAGATGTGTGAACTTGAATTATAATGTCTTGCATTTTGAGATATTCCAAGGACTTTACTAAGTGAATAACTTTTCTGCAGCTGGTTCTGATGTTGTCAGCATGAAATGCAAGGCTGATCGTGTAGATGGGGGCTATGTACTTAATGGGAACAAGATGTGGTGTACTAATGGGCCAGTTGCTCAAACATTAGTAAGTTTCTTTAAATTTCATTGCATTGACTATATTCGTGTTTGATTTGCCTTTGGAAAACTAAAAGAGCAGTGTTTCCCTAATTTGTAATTTCAATGGACTATTTTTCCATGTAACTGCATATCATTATCGTAATTTGAGGACCTGATTGCAAAATAATGAAGAAAAAGATCAATATTTCATAAGGATTTATTGCACCATACAACAACAGCCTTATCCCATTAGGTGATGTCAGATACATGAATCACACAATGTCATAGGCCTTGGTCAAAAACCAAATTCTCCAGGATATTGTTCACCATGAGTTTCTTTTTAATAATAATATCTTCCAATGTCTTTCTTAGTCTCCCTCTACCCTTTTTGTAGGGCTAAAGCTAAAAGCAATGCAATCTACTCCTTACTTGTGCCTCCAATGACCCGCTTTGCACATATCCAAACTAATTAAACTGATTTTGTATCATGTTCTCCTTGATAGGTGCCATATTAATATCTCCTTGTATGCAATACTGTATAATGTCTTTTTTTGTGTGACTACACATCCACCTTAACATTATAATTTCTGCTACTCCTACTTTTCTCTCATGTTGTTTTAAAGCCCAACATTCGCTACCATAGAGTATAGTTGGTTGCACAATTGTACAATAAAACTTCCTTTTAAGCTTGGTAAGTACTTACATTCACAAATAATCCTTGATGCCTTTTTCCATTTTAATCACCCAGCCTGTATCATGTGTGTGACATCTTTATTCATTTCCCCATCGTTTTATAAGATTAATCCCATAAACTTTGAAAACTTGTGGTATGAAAATTTCTCTAATTTTTACCTACAAATCATTTTTTTCATGTTTCTTGCTAAAATTACAATGCATATATTCTTCTTGCTCCTACTCAAGCAAAAAACCCTTTGATTCCAAAATCTATCTCCAAAATTCAAGTTTAAAGTTAATATCTTCCCTTGAAGCCTTAATTATTAATTAGAACCATATCATATGTGAAAAAACATGAATATGGGAATAATTTTTTCTATTTCCTTGGTAAGCTCATTCAAGACTAGATTAAACAAGTAATAATTCAAGGTTGAGCCCTAATGTAAACCCAGACTTATAGAGAATTCCTTAGTTTTGTCTCCAAAAATTCTCATATTAGTTGTTACCCCGTCATACATGTCTTGTATAGTCTGGATATAAGCCATGCAAACACCTTTTTTTTCCAAAGCCTTCCACAACACTTCTTTCAGCATTCAATAATATGCTTTTTGTAAGTTAATAAAGATCATATATAATTCTTTTTCTTTACTTTGGTGCCTTTCTATCAACCCCCATAGAAGATAAATAGATTCTGTTGTAACCTTCTTGGCACAAATCCAAATTGATTCTCTGCAGTCCTTGTCTCTTCTCTTAATCTATGCTCGATCACTTTTTCCCATAATGCTAAAATGAAGAGAAGTCCTTATTACACCATGAATGGGTAAATATGTAAGGAAGAAAATGCTAAGCATGTTTATCATAATGCCTGGGTTCCAAGTAAATTGGATCCCATATTTTTCAATTTAATATCACTTTTTTGTGTTGGTGACCAATATCTTTATGAAGAAACAGGATGCTCATGTAATATAAAACTTGATTTTATTATAGTTCAGACATATGCTGAGAATGCATAGCACGTATTTGATTGTGTTGAATTGAATCAGGTTGTCTATGCTAAAACAGACATAACTGCTGGGTCAAAAGGCATTACTGCATTCATCATTGAGAAGGGAATGCCTGGGTAATTGCTCTAAACCTTGACAACAAGTTATACAATATTAAGTGGACAAACCTCTGTATTTCAAATTAGTTAATTCTTAGGCAATAATGTGACCACTTGCTATGACCAATGAAACCATGGGATGTTAATCTTTACTGGCATCACATGATTTTAAGCTACAATTTCACTTTGACAAGTGATGCTTCTCCAACTAATGGATATTAAATTGTATTTTAACCCAAGTTTCTCTCATGTATCATTTAATGCTAGACTCGTTTAGTGGGACTTACCATGTGCTGTAGAAGTAATGCAAAATAATTTTAATAAAAAATAAAAAGGTGCTGGAAGCTTTTAACAAAATAGTTCAAATTTGATTCCTGAGTGAGTCTATAGCTTGCAAAAAAATCCTTCTTTGAAAATGATAGAGAAAGAAAGAGTCATGATCACTCATAAATAACATGCATGTAATATATACGAGAAGAAAAAGCATTTCTAACGTGGTTGAAAGGATGAGGCCTCCCTTAAATGATAAATCATTTGATTACAGTGAGAAAATAGAGATGAAAGATGAATATCTAACATTATTTATGTTTGACTACAGATTCAATACTGCCCAGAAATTGGATAAACTTGGGATGCGAGGAAGTGATACGTATGTATGCATATGTTCTGTGAGAAATTTCTATATATAATCCATTCCTAATCACTTTCCCTCACTTTAACTGACAAAATGGGATTCTGCGGGCAGGTGTGAGCTTGTCTTTGAGAATTGCTTTGTTCCAGACGAAAATATTCTTGGGAAAGAAGGGAAAGGTATTGCTTTTGTAGTCTTCTTTATTATTTGCAAAATAATTTTCTTATTTTTGTTACTTCTGTACCAGAATTTTGTTTTTAGTGGCACTACTTGTGTAAATTAAAAGAAGCTTCTCCAAAGTAGGGCCACTAGTTTTCCTTTCTCTTTTTTCAATGCAAATCCTGATTAAAAGGGAAGAACATTTAGTTATTGTTGCATGTCAAGTGTCATTCATTATCACTTATTCTTTGGTTTCAGGAGTCTATGTCATGATGTCTGGGCTGGATCTGGAGAGACTTGTTTTGGCAGCTGGTCCTCTTGGTATTATGCAGGCATGTCTTGATGTCGTCCTTCCTTATGTTCGACAACGAGAGCAGTTTGGTCGTCCTATTGGGGAGTTTCAGTTTATACAGGTTTATTATTATACACATCATATTTTTTGCAATTATCCTGCATATGTGTTTTATGTTTATGTGAATCTTAGCCATCACATTGTCAATTGATCTTTGGTTACAGGGGAAAATTGCTGACATGTATACTTCATTACAGTCTTCTAGGTAGAAGATTCTAATGTCATGGTGCTCTTTTCTCTTTCAAAATAAGTTTGCATGGCAGTAGATAACATTCTTCATTTCAGGTCTTATGTGTATTCAGTAGCTCGGGATTGTGACAACGGAAAAGTTGACCCAAAGGTCCATCCACGTGTCTTTTATCTTGTGGTTGAATGTACTATTGAGCTTCATCATTTGGTTCTTTAAATGGATTTTTTTTATATTTACAAAACTACCTTTTTTTTTTACATATTACTTGTATTGCATGAAATTGAAATGTTTATGTTTTCTGCAATTGTTTTAAAACACAATCATAAACCCTAGGTCTGTTGGGTAAGCCTCTCTAGAAACAGTTCTAGAAGAAAAAATAAAGAAAAAAAAATGAAATGAGTTTTTCCATTAGCTAATTTGTAGATGTCTTCTCATCTTTTAGAGATGAGAGAGTTTCTACAAATTAGTTAATGAATAGCTCATTTTAACTTTATGGAGAAATTCATCTCATTTTTTTCTTCTCATTTTTTCTCTTAGAAATGCTTCTAAAGAAGATAACCCAAACAGGCCCTTAAGCTAAGATGTTGTTTCATTACAATTTTACTCGCCTCAATTTTAGCCTCATGCTCAATTGTACATTCCTACAAACTTCTCACCATGGTTGTTTCCCTATTCATTGAGTTGTAAAGCTTGCTATCTTGCTGCTGTTTCAGGATTGTGCTGGAGCTATACTTTGTGCAGCTGAAAGAGCAACCCAGGTTGCTTTGCAGGTAAATAAACAAAGTTGCTTGCATCGGTTATAGTTGTTGTTACTGTTGTTCTTTTATTCACATTTTTTAGTGCTTTTACCCCCCCACCAAATTTTCAGGCAATACAATGTTTAGGTGGGAATGGTTATGTGAATGAGTATCCTACTGGTCGTCTCTTGAGAGATGCCAAACTCTACGAGATTGGTGCAGGAACTAGTGAGATCAGAAGAATGATTATTGGACGTGAACTCTTCAAGGAGCAATAACATGCCACCATACCTTATATGTGGATGGTGTTGAGCCCCTTGGGAAATTCCCTTGCAGATGTTTGTTAAACTAATGCTACATTCATCAAACGAGAATTGATCATTGGTCCAAGGAATAAAATTCTGCCATATTACATTTTTATATACTTTGAAAATCTTCAAAGCGATCATCCATCTTAGAAAACAATGTTGTAAAACTATCAACAGCAGTTGACACAGATAATAATAACTTAAGTATCTTAATCAAATAATTCAAGATTCAAATCTTATTTGATTCTTAAATATGAAATAAATAATTTTTTAAGAAAAATATTCACCTGTGCGCACAGCCTCTGAAGAAGTGAAGAAGTGACAGACAATTTTGTCCTAATGATTAGCCAAAAAAAAAACACCTGAATTTAAAAAAAATTTATGGCCATGCGTTGCAGATTTTATGCTGAAATAATGAGATAGATATTGAATGTTTTTCTCTTCCAGTTTTCATTTTTATGAATATTTATACTGATTGATTCAGAACTAGAGTGCATTTCTCAAGATTTTACCAAAGTATATTTTGCATGTTCTTTTATGGCCACATTTTTGGACCTTTAAACCCGCATCACACCTCGAAGAGGTTCCTAACAGCCGTAGCAAAATTACGCAACCATGGTGGAATGGAAGATTTGGAAACCATCACCATCAGCATTATTCCAGAGTACGTAACAAAACCCATAATAATGGTTTATTATATGATGCCAAGGCTAGCCCTTATTTAGTTAGTTTAATGCACTCAATTGTCAGTCTTTTCTAGTGCTGACCATGCAATTTTTGCTGGGCCTACAAACTCAAAAGGGTAGGGTAGTAACCAAACAGCATAAAAACATGTAGATTTATCTTGTACAGAGACAGGACCAAACATAATAAATATTTCAGACAACCCTGAAAACCTTTAGACCCTAACTGCTGTTGGAGAATAATCTGGCTGACCCACTGAGGAAGACTTTGAAGCCTCCATAATCACTGGTGCCTCTTCCAAACAGCTATGAGTATCATCACTGATCATCTCAATTGTCATCTTTTCCACTTCTTCTTGGGTGTATATATGGATCTTGGACACCACATCGCAAAACTCACTGCAGCCATAAGGATACATGCAAATCTTTTTAGTGTCACCTAGAAAGTACATCACATAAAATGACACTGGATAGCTTACATAGTAAAGGGTAAAAGAGATGTGAGGTTCTATCCTATCAGTACATGTTGAGACAGGTAGGAGATATAAGGTGAGTTGGATGGTTAAGAGAGAAGGGAAGGAGGAAAAATCACGGATTCGATCCCCTCTCTTAACAAAACTAACATTCTAACAATCAACATTTGCCGGGAAAAAAAAAACATGTTTAGACAGGTGACAATCATTGATAACTGATTAAAAGGTATAGAAAAGCAGCATTCTTTAAGGTGTTGATTTGAGTCCAGAAAGAAGAAAACTTACTGCCATGGGTCATCCCCCACAACCATTATGTCATTCTCACTGTCAGTGTAGAGGATCTTCCATCCCTTATCAGGATCTTTTAGAAGGCCTTCCATGCTAAACAGTCTCTCTAGTTCACTCAGCAGATCATTGTAGCCACTCAGTCTTGAAAGATCAATAGCTCTTCCAACTAAGCTGCCTTGCTTGTGAACCTTCATTTAGTGTATGTTATATAGGTGGGTAAAACTTGAGAGAGAAAAAGGCATATCATAACATAATTTTGTTGTTATCATCCCTCACCTTTGTGCAGCTCCTTTTAGCAGAGTTCTGCAAATTTTGGGTAGTAGTTTCCCCAGACAAAGAAAACCCGAATAGTTTGCAGGCATTTACCTTTCCCTGGACATTGTTGTCAATAGAAACCCCCATATTCCCAGCAGCAGAAATATTATTGCCCTGCAGCTTATGGTCATTTGGGAGATCTGATCTTCCAACTTCATTTACAATGATCCCTGCCTGAGTGGATGGCTTGTTAAATGGGACATTCTCTCTCTGGAAAGTGGTGGATTTCGAGCAAAACAAGCTAGCTTGACTGGCTTGGTGAATATCCCCGTAAGGAAACAATGAAAGTTGAAAGCTTGGTTTGGTTGCCTGGTGGAGGTTGAAAGTTGTGCAACTAAGATTGGGCATTCCCCAAGCACCAAGGTTCATATCAACCTTTCCTGTCAGGGATTTCAATGGACATATTTCTTGACCTTGCAAGACCCTCGGAAACCTGTTGGTTTCCACAAAGCCTGCATAACTGAAAGGGTGCACACTACTCAGCTCAGAAGAGGTAATCTTTCTTACTTCAGCTGATCCAAGATTTGGATGACTTTGAGAGCTCATCTCAAAACCTGGTGGCTTGGTTACTGTGTCACATCCGTAGTAGAGTGACCCAAAACCTGCATTTTCTTGACCTTGCAAGACCTTGGGTGATCTTACAGACTCCTCAAAGTCTATCAATCCTCTGCCTCGTGCTGCTATATGAAACAAAAAGGATGATTAGGATATATTAAGTTAACATACACTCTTTACTTAAGTCTTGGATAAATTTCTTTATAAACATTTATAGAAAAAGAAAATGATAAGGTAAAATGAATTGAGCTTCTCCCACAAGCTAAAATCAATTTATGCACTTAACTTATATATAAGCTCTCTCAGTTAACTTTTTCAAAAACTAAGGTGCATAAGTTGATTTTGACTTGTGGGAGAAGTTCAATGTATTTTACAAGTATTTATGGAGAAGAGTCTTATTCTACTTTAGTGTTAGGACTCATACCAGTGATGAGGTGACTAGGTGAGGCAACCTGCAGACCTGTCCGCAGCTTCTTCAGTCTTGGGGAAGACTGAATGCTCAAGGGGGGCAGAGGAGCAGAAGGATCAATCTCCCATGGAGATACTCTGTCTTTATGATTAGTCTCAATATCCTCATCCCATCTGACCTGTTGCATGTCACAGCAGGCTTACATTAATGAAGAGATCATCATGTGGTCAGACTCAGTTCATAAATGAGCTTTGTAAGTGGTTTGCTAATGCAACCTTCATATTAATTTGATATGATGATATGTAAAACTATTTAGAGCGAGACACAAAAATATTACGAAGAAAAATTGGAGAAATGGAATTAGATTTCTGTGATATTCACAAAGAAAGTTGCTTCACAATAATTCAGTTTGGTGTTAAAAACACAATTTCTGTCCTTAAGCAATGCCAAACGTATAAATATGGTACAAGAGTACTGCATTAGTAACAAAGCAAAATTAAAGATGTACCATCAAGCACCTCCATTTTGATTTGGGCCATCTATAAGGATCCAAATCACTCGTTCCAATCAACATCCCACTACAACACCTGCAAGATAGGAAGATGGTATTATGACACAAGCAAAAAGCTTTTTGAAGGAAGACATAGTAATGAAGATTTATAATTATGTTGTAGTCTACCTCCTCTCTTGAGATTCATCCATTTCAAATCTCATTTTGAATCTTGTTCCAATGCTCACTGGATTCTTGATGCTTTTAACATACTTTTGGTAGGGAACAACAAAGTCTGCTTGACTTGCTCTGTATTATATCAAATTCAAACACGTTACAAATTTATTGCTAGTCTCATACCAATCAAGAGTTAGCAACCAAAGAAGGAAGAAATTACATCCATAGGAAATTAAAGATTATGGTAAAAGGTTTCATTTCTAAGAAGGCCTATCAGAGGATCAAAGCTAGTTTAGTAAGGTGCAAAGATATTGTAATTTGAGTTTCTAGAAAGGGCATGAGCCATTTCTGTCCAAATCAGAGTGTTCCCTATTCTTCCATCCAATCCACATCATTGGAGTGTTTGACAATCCATTCTTCAAAGTGTTTAATAGACACAGTGCTGCTACCTACACACTTACAGACATATCACCTCACATCTATATAGTTTTTACCATATGATTATGGCTGGTGTCCCACATGATTTTTTTACATATTCACACTTCGGTTGTGCCACCATAGAAACCTAGTGGAGAGATCCAAACTCCTAAGAACATATTTGGTTTAAGAAAATGTTTCCTGTTTTTTCACTTTTAATATGAGAAGACCACTTTAGTTTATTATGTTTTTGTTTTCAAACATTCATACAGAAAAAAAGAAGGAAAAAACAATAAAAATAAAGTTTCATTTATGTAATTAAAAGTAAAAATAAAAATAAAAATAAAAATAGAAATATTTTCTCAAAGTAAACATGCCCTTATGTTGCCAGGCCAGAATTAAAATCTAAGGACAAGTAATTACAGTGTGAATTTCATACATCTTGCAAAGCAGGAAGGCAAGACCAGTCAGTATTAGTACCTTGGACTGTAGAAAACATGAAACTTGCTTTTGGTGGATATTGCATTTGCCACAGAAGAAAGGACATTGGGATAGCAGTTCTGGCTTCCAATAACTGATTCAGGAAGATCATTTCTAGGTCTAACAGCTCTTCTGATTCCCAATCTCAGTTCACCATTTTCACCCCTACAAAGTCATTAATATTTCAGTAAGGATCCGAAAGGTACTATAATGATAGATAGACCCTTCTTTCTCTGAAACTGGGTAGTGAGAATCTCAAGTTTGATTTAATTGGCTTCCAAATGATTATTATTACTCATATTTCATGCTTTCAAAGTTTGGTAAGACTTAAATTCTTGATTCTCAAGAAAAATAAAGGCCATCTGTTTTGACTTTATGAGGTATGTTTTTGCAAGTACATATTTTCTTCCAACTCCCTTTTTGGCACTGTACGGTCTCCAAGACAATGAAGTTCATCAATATTAATAATTACAGCATTTAAAAACTACTACTTAATATTGATAATACAACATAAAAAAAACTATTAATTATCCAAATTAATAACATCCATGTTTTTTGTTTGGTATTTGGATTGATAATTAACTTTCTACTAAATTATTGGAAGACCATCATTAACAATTAGTAATTGTAGGTGAGATTAATCCACGTTTAGGAGCTTGAGAGGTTGCTCCTTCAAGTCAATAATATAAGAATTAATGTCAATTAAAACGTCCAGTTCAACACACACGTATACACGAAGGATTCTTAGGCACAGCAAGAGATTTTAAGCTACAAAATATGTGTTAAAAACATTGTTAAAATAGCAGACAATCATGAATCACATAGCTGAGGTGATAGAGATATATACAAAAAGAAAAAACATGCTTCGAGAGTGGCCAAATTTTTCTCCGTATATAAACACACACTTAAGCTAAAACACACTTGATACTGTAGATATATATACCTTAGGAAGAGCACTGCATCACCGGAGACAAGATTCTTTTGACTGACAAAAATGCTCCATCCAGTAGTGAGTAGATGCCGCCTTGGCTGACCTGACATGTTACCACATCGATTTTGTGTACCAATTAGTGTCTGTTTAGATTAGATTTTTAGTAAAATTGATATTGAACACTTGGACATGATTTAGAGTTGTAGCCGGAGATTTTATATTCGAATGTTGTACAGTGTAATAATTTGATTCTCAATGTAAACCAAATGGGGCCTTGGTCAATATATGAAGTCGCACACACACACACATACTCACACCTCACACTTAATTTTTCTAATAACATTACCTCTGTAAATGTGACGAAATTTCCACTCCACATCATGCAGGTCTTTGGCAACAAGCTCTTGTGATGGCCTCTGCTGCTTATAATCCTGTAGTAGTGTCAAAGTAAAAGGAATAGCTCAGCAATTTAAGCAAGGCTAGAAAATCAAATTATAGTCCTGTTTGAATAAACTTCTTAAGCACTTATAGAAGAAAAAAAACTAAAAAGACAATGAGTTAAATTTCTCTCATAAGTTAAAATCAACTTATGCACATTATCTTTTAAAGAATCTCTCTTTTCTAACTTTTCCAAAAGCTGAGGTGCATAAGTTGATTCTAACTTGTGGAATTCACTTTTCATTTTTCTTCTTTATAAGTGTTTATAGTTAATATTATGCTCTGTGAAAGATGTCGCACCAAAGGAGGAAAACAGTCTTCAGCAGCTCGGCGAGGAACAGAAAAGCCCCCATGTGTGCTGGTATCAGAGGCAGTTAGTGTTTTGCAGAACATGTGAGGGGTTGATTTAGTTGGTGATCTATCATCCCCCTCCTCTTCTGCTCCCAATTCCTCAAGTTCTTTGCCCTCTAAATACATCCCTTCCAACTGAAAAGAAAAGAATTCAGTGTGTTCAGAATTACTTAATGTAATGCAGCTAAGGAACATTTGGTACATCATTTAACATTTTAAGCTCATAAAAACAAACATTCCTTGTTCTAATTAAACAATGAAAAGAAGCTCTCAAAAATTGATTATTTAGTTGGAAGGGACATAATTAGGGACACACCAAAACATAAATAACTTTCAAATGAAAAACCAACCTCAGCTTGAGGAAGCAAAGTAACTTGTGTATAAACCTCATCATTCTCCTTGTTGGCCTGTTCCAGGAAGTGACAATTTAGTAAAACCAAGTGAACAATAGAGCCAATGCAATGGGGCAAGGAAATGGCGACATGCCAAATGAAATTGAGTAAACCACAACTGAATCTAAGAGGAGAGAATTCAGTACTCACAAGTAGTTGGACATTGACAACCCTGCAAAAGATCTGTGGCTGAAGATCATAGGTGGGAATCTCCAATGGTGTGAAAGGAGAGAAAGATGCAACTTGTTCTAAGTGACCTTGTGGAAAATAGACCACCACATTTCCTTTCTTGGGAAGAGAAGTGAGAGGGCCAGCACAAGCATGCCAAAGCTCAAGGTAAGAAGAGGACACAAGCGCTGAAGAGGAAGAAGTAGAGGATGAACAAGTGGAAGAGGACCAACAAGTAACACCAACACCTTTCTCACATTCCCTATCACAGAATGCATTCTTCTCAACCTCAGTCACTTCATGGTTCAGATCAATTTCCATGAACACCTAGTGGTGTAGGCTCAAATGGAAGCCAAGAGAACAAGGAAGCAGCAACAAAAGCACCCCACAACGAAAATTCACAACTTGAAGAAGGGAGGGAAAGAGTGTGTGTGTCACCAAGTGGAAGAATTGAGAAAAGGAAGCCCCAGAAAGTGGAAAGTATAAATACCATGGAAAAAGAGGTTAGATTGTGAGAAAGAATTCATATTTGGAGAGTATTAAATCAAAGGGAAAAAAAAGAGAGAGTGGAACTGGATGAACAGAAAAGAACAAAGAAAGTCATGTTGAGAAGGATACCAAGACACGATTTTTAAAGATAAGAAAAGAAGGAAAGAAGAGAGAAGAATATATATTATATATAGTATTAAATAATAACAAGAAATTCAACGTATAATTCCACCACCCCCATTTGCAGGTACTGAGAAGAGGGAGCAGAAGCAGGAGCAGACATAGACAATTGCATAGGAAGCACATAAACAAAAGGCAAGAAAAGCCAATGTGGTAGTGCCTTTTGGATTTAGACTGTTAAAACTCTTAGAGAGAGAAAGAGAGAGATAGAGTGTGTGTTGGGTGGGGGGGACAGGCTAAGACAGTACAGAACCCACACTTCCCCACTCTCAGTCTCCTTTGCTTTGTTTGCCTTAACTTTTTTATTTATTGATAATAGATAAATAACTAAATTCGCATTCGAAAGTTAATGCTGTGATAAATTAATTTTAAAAAAATAAAAATATAAATTTAACCTTTAAATATATAAAAAAAAGTTCAATAAATTAATTTTGTATTTAAATTTATGAGGCCACACTTCCCCATTCTTAATATCATTTGCTTTGTTTCCGTTAATTTTTCATTTTTTATTGATAATTTCTTTCACTGTGCTTGCTTGTGGGGATGATTGATTGAGTCCCTCCCCCTAACAGACAACATAAGTTTAATGTACAAGATAAATAAACCAAACAATCATTAACCATGCTTCTTTCTTTCTCTCTTTTTTCCCTCCTCCTTCGAATTTGCATAGCATATCTATCTAAAAAAAAAGACAATTCCAAGGAAAACACAATCTGACAACTCAACCTACAATATATAGGTTGGTGAATTTCTAGGCATGAGTAACAGAATAATCCTGAGGTAAAAATACTTTAGGTGTATATTCTATAGAAATTTTATAGAATATATTATTATAGTAGTAGTATTATTTAATATTTCTACAGGGTTCATTTAATATTTCTAGGCATGGGGATAATTATTTTATAGAATATATTATTACAGTTGCTACAGGGTTCATTTAATATTTAATATACTATAAAAAAAGAAAGTGAGAGGGTTTGGGACTGTGAAAAATGCAGTGTGGTGTGGGTTTTGGCAGCAACTGTCCTGGACTTAGTTTAGTTGTCAAGGACTCACAAACCCCCTTTCCACTCTGCACTCCACTCCTTTACAACACATCTTAATTCTTCAGTCTTATCACTTTTCCTTTTTTTTTTCTTCTAATCATGTTATTAATATAAAAAATTTACTTTTTTTATTGAAAATTAATTTTTATCAAAAAATAAAATTTAGTAAATTTTTATTTTTTAACTATATTTTTTATTTATAAAATTTAAATTGAAGACATTATTTGAAAAAATCAAATTCATATCACTCGACCCAATAATTTGTTAATACTTTTTCCTTCTTTGAACCATCTCATTTATCTCAAACTTTAGAAAAAAATAATTAATATATATATATATAATAATCTTTAAAAAGGTAATATTTGGAAATTTAAGGATTTTGATATTGTTATTAACAATTTATTTTTTTAGTGTCTTCAACTTTATTCAATTATTGCCTAGGAAAAGAAATACTAAAATTATTATTTTGGGGTATTATAATAACTCTCCTATAATTTTATTGAATTTTTAAATAAGTCTCAATCATTAAAAAAAAGTAAATGATTCCCTATACAATCTTCTTAAAAAAAATAAGTATATACCTAACAATAACTGTTAATATTCTGTTAATCTCACATTTACAAAAATAAAAAATAAAAAATTTGTTGAGGTTTGTTAGTCATAAGGTTTATTCGAACAAATCAGGAACTTAAGTATTTGACGAAAAGCACAATTGAATAGTTTTTATGTAATTTATTTATGTTTTAAAGTAAAATTTAAATCTAGAAAAAATGAATCATTATCGAAGACTAGTATTTTTTCGAAAATTTCATAAAAATATGATGATTCAATATATATATATATATATATATATATATATATATATATAGAGAGAGAGAGAGAGAGAGAGAGAGAGAGAGAGAGACTTACAAAGATTTACAATGCAGTAAAATTATAAAGGCGTACAAAATAATTTGGCCCCTTTAAGAAATTATTTGTATGCTTTACACCATAAGTTTATACAAACAAATTAATTTTTTTGAGTTCCTTTATTTGATCTTGTCCAAAAACTTAAATTATATTAAAAAAATATAACATTAAAATTTAATTCTTTTTTTATTCATTTAAAAGTTTAATTCTATATTGAACTTATGTTTTGTGGGATTAGGTTTTAAAATATTGTTGTTGGTAAAAAAAAATCGAGTCTTTTCTGTCGTCGGTCTAAGTTTGGGTCCATGTTCTTTGACCTTGCACTTTGCACTAATACGAACCAGTAACAACAATTACCTAGCCTTTTATCAAATTGCTAGGACAATTTTACCCATAGCCGATTAAGTTTAAATGTATACATTGTTGAAAAACAATATTTGCTTAGATACATTATAAAATAGTAGGTTCATTTTTTTTACGGAAAGATAATTATATCATTTCATTAATCAATTTTGCATCGATATAAACAAGATATAATCAAAATTGTAAGAACTAACATAAAATTTTGGAATCCTCATCTTATGAGCTACAATATTGACTTATTTCTTTACAAAACTTACCCTAAAGTTTTAGAATATTAGGGTTTGAATATCTCTATTACAACAAATTAATAACTAACAACTCAAATTTGTCAATAATAAAAAAATATTAAGTAGTGGGGAATTACTCGAAGACTAAAACCTCCATAATAAATCAAAAGGATAAAACTATATTTTTAATTCACGTAAATATGATTAGATTTAATTTTAATTTCTCATTTTTTTGTTTGTTATAGTCTCATGACTTTTATTTTTTAAATAATTTCTATCTCAATTAATTTACTAAAAATATGACATATATTTAACTATATCATGTCATATGTCACCTTATAATGGTTGTTGATGTAAAATATTTAGATATATTTCATGTTAAAATAGATAATGAGTGTATTGATAGTGTAAATTATATTATCATTTAATTACAAATTATTATATATAATAAGTTTGTTAATTTTTATAATAATTATCATAAAAGTCATCTCAATGATAATTTTTTATTGATTGAGAGCATAAAATCTTTTACATTGACATTATATAGAGAACATATCTTATGAGAAAAAATATTTTATATGAGTGAGATGATTAAATCTGAATCGTATAACAATAAATGAAGGGTTGAAATTTAATGTAAAAAATTACATAATTTTTTAAGTAATCACATGATATTAAATATTGATCATCAATATTTGATTATACGGTCCGAATTTAATCATCTTACTCTTATAAAATAGTGTTATTTGAGATGATATGTCATCAACATTATATACATATTAAACTTTTCATATTATTACTGATAGAGAGTATTTAAAAAAATATAAGTATTTAAATAAAAATCATATAATTACTTATTTTCTTTTCTATCTTTTGTCGAGTACAAAAAGAAAAAAAAAGCATCAGCATTAAAAAAAAACTAAAACCAAATTTAATTATATTAATAGGAACTAAATATACATAAGTCTATATCAAAATTAGGGATTGGCCTTTTATTTACTCTTTTACTATCTACTATTATTAATTGAAAAAATAAGTTTTAATAAATTTATAAACAATGTATTGAAAAGAGAGAAATATTTAACATATGAAAACAATTCATAACATAAACATGAATAAAAAAAATCATAACATAAACAGTCATGAAATATATGATCTAAATTTTTTAATTGATTAATATTAAGTGGTTTTTGGTAATTTGTTATTAAGAAAGTAACGAAAATTTTAACAACTAATGATTTCATGTGTATCCTATTTAAAATATAATACTCTTCATATTTATATTTATTATATCTCAAATGAATGATATGTAGTAGTCACCAACCACTAAGAAGCGTGAACTTCCAAAAACGTAAAGGTAAGAAAGGTCCTAAATATTATCAGTTTTATTTTCATGTTTTTTTTTTTTGTTGATTAAACTTAATGTCCTTAATTGGCTATATTAAAGTTCAGACACTCAACAAGTGCAATATTTTATTTATAACAACAGTAAATTGTGGAGTATTAAAAATTGATTCATAAGCTAAGATGCAATCCAATTAAAAAAAAAACTAAAGATATATAAGATGCAATCCAATCCAAATATATTTACATGCTTAGTTTGGATTCAAGGGCTTCCATTTCTCTGCATAAAGTTCAAAGAGGTAAACGACAGTAGTCGTATTTATCTATTTGCCATGCATGAACACGAAAAAAAGGCTATTGGACCACTAAAGAAGTTTCGCTAATTTTCTTTCTCCTTTCTTCTAGCCCATTCCACAAAAATATGACAATTTTTAAATAAATAAGTAAAAAAGGGTAAGTATCATCCATTATAGACACTGCTCAGTAGTTAATATATATGTAATTTCTTATAAAGATAAGAGCATTTTTATAACTACCAACTAGTAAACCTTATATATATATATATATATATATATATATATATATATATATATATATATATATATATATATATATATATATATAGGTTTAATATTTTTTAAGTCCTACAAATTTAACATTTTTTTTCATTTTTTTTGTGATTTTTTTCATTTTAATCATTGTAAAATGCGTTTTTATTTTTTGTCCTTAAAATACTTTAAATAATATTTTTATTATTATTCAAAATGTTATCTAAAATATTTTTAAAATAAAAAAATATTTTACAAAGATTAAAACAAAAAAAAAATACAAAAATAAAAATAAAAAACATTAAATTACACAAATTAAAAAATATATTTAAGTCTATATCTCTATCTATATTTATCAGTTGCAGTGTACCTTCATTTTATTTGTGTAATCATTGACTTGAGTGTATATCGAAGTGCCTTACGAGTACTTTCCCTTTTACTCCATGTTTAGCACTCTATTGCATGAAGGTAGAATTTACCATTAAAGCAGTCTTATTAGCAACTAAAAAAAATCTTAATTAGCATGTTCATTCATAGATCTAGGAGTGAATGTACCAGCTCACTTAAAAAAAATCATTAATTATATATGACAAATATCGATATATATACAACCATATGCCATATATAGTCAATTAATGGTTAAAAATATCATGGAAAAGATTAACAATTTGCAACTTTATCTCACACACGCACACAAATGTATACTCTTTTATGCATTCCATTTTACAACGAAACTCTCTTTTCTTAACGCATTATAACTCATGAAAGATGTCACACTGAACTTATTATATGCATATGCATATACCTTCAAATCTGTACAAATGGATAGAAAACAAATCGACATGGACATCACCTAAAGCTTTGTCTGTCCTCGTGCTAAAGCCATACAAGTTTTTACTTACCCCAATGCAAAAAAAAGAATCATGCAAGTTTCAGACGAAGTTGGTTTAGTCCACATCAAAAAGTGGGGATATACAGATTGAACGAAAACTCGGGGGGTGCGATTGCATTTTTCACTTTTGGTGTGCGAATATGAAAGGTAAAAAAAGAAAAAAGAATAAATCGGCTATGTTTTTGCTTTATAATTTTGTAACCGACGAGAAGTATCTAACTCTTTGCTTAAAGTATATCAACTAATTGTGTTGTATTTCTTTTTTTTTAACAGGAGTTGTGTTGTATTTCTAAATCAATTAGTATACAATAACTTTCAATAAATTTTCATTAATGTTTTATATATTTAATACTGATCATTAATCCTCAAGACACTATCCAAGAGCTAATTTAGATATTAGATGTGTTGCCCCGGAAATTTTTAATATAACTAAATTTAGCTCTTTAAATTATATATATTTTGGTGGCTTATAGTAAGAAAAACTTAAAGTCTCATATCTGTTAAAAATAAAGTAAGTTAAAATATATAAATAAAGGATAATCTTCATCTTTAAACTAACTTTTAAAATTAAATTAGACCTGAATCTAAAATGATAAAGGGATAACCTTGGCCCTTTAAGCACACTAATATATAGTATTCTTGTACCATAATAGATTCTATATATCTTTTTGGGGGTGGGGGAATGTTTCCAATTTGCAAGTGTTGGACTCCATAATACCTTCTGTAACTTGCAATTTGTTTCTGGCCGGATATAAGACATGTAGCATTTGTGTGTGTAGATCAAGGTATCTTCTTACTAGCGCGCTAGAGACTATTTTTTTAAGGATCAGAAAATATTGAAATAAATTTTGCCTTTAATAATAAACCAGTTTTTATACACATTTAGGAATCAAACCTGATCGATATGTTTAACAGATCTAACTGCAAGCAAAACATCAAATGTGTCATACTTTAGCTTTTTTTTTTTTACACTTTAAAACACGCCCACATTTTTAAAATTTTGTCAATGCATAATAGAACGAGAGAGTGTATTTCAAGTCAAACTCCGACTCTAAATTATTATAAGTGGTGTGAATGGTGCAAGTTTAAGGAATCTTTTGCATGTGGATATGTTTAGTATTTAAGTGACATTCTTTTACTTTTTAAAAAAATCCTCTTCTGTTAAATTCAGTTTGTAATTTTTTAAGAGCTATTTGAGTATGCATTATTTATTCTTCATTCTAACTTTTTTTACCATAATTTATACCTATTTGTTTTCTACACCAAAGATCACGGGTGTTCTCCTAACCCACTGAATCAGAAACTAATCTCATTTGTGGTGCATGACTGTTGACTCAAGAAAATTTTACGACGAGAATTAAAATTTTATAGACTATGAGTATCATTTATTAGAGACCCTTTATTTGAGCTAAGTATAACTAATATGAGTGTGACTGCTTTTGCTTATGAGTATCTGCATATCTAAAATTTTATATAACTGCATATCTAAAATTTTATATAACTGCATATCTAAATCTAATATTCAAACTTGAGAGTTGAAACTACTTTGTTAAATTGAAACTTGAGGTTATGCACATCAATTGATCAATGTGTTTAATGATTGAGATAATTTTATTTGAGTCTAATAATAACACTATGAGAAATGATAAGAGCATTGGTTAAAGAAGTAAAAATATTTTTTTCTATTAAATGCATAAAAATTCATTCTTCTCTAACTGTACTTTCATATTATCTGTTTTAAAATAATTTTCCTTTTAAATCCTTTAACTAACTACCGTAAGACTATTATAAATAAAAAAATCTCCATCAAAATACTACTAAACAAGAACCTAAGACGATATTATTATCATTTACAAACCTAAAATTTGAATTCTATTTTTTTTATTCATAAGCATAAAAAATATTATATTTAACTAATTAAGTTAGATCTCTCCTTAAATGAAATGTGAAAAGATAATTATCCCTTTAATCAAAGAGTCATGGGCGGAAAAATGAAGAATAGAAAGAATGAAAGAATAGTCCAACTACAACTTTATGCAAAAACATCCATGATTACAAAGTTGATATTGATGATGATGATGATTTGGGGACCTTTTTTTATAATGTTCACGAAAATTAAGGATGTTTGTGTTGTTGGTTGGGTGGTGCACGTGGGAGGCAGGGGCAGTAAAATTCCCCGTCCGTCCCCCGTGGTTTTCTCTCAAGTGTTTTTGGGGGGTAGAAATAGAAAGCAGAAAGCTGTGGCGCAGACAGTGACATGTATATCCATCACTTTATTAAAGTCATAGCAGCAGCATGCATTGCATAACATAGCACAAGTGTCTATCTATTGCATTGCACCAGTCTTCAACTCAGAAAGAAAGACAGTGCTAGGCGTTTTGTCTCTGTGTCTCTTGTATGCTATATAAACCAACGCTTCTGTTTCTGGGCCTCCTTACCAAATAAATACACACAAAACATAACTGACATGTTCGTTTCAGTTGCCTTGGATGAACCAATTTTTAAATTTAAGATTACTACTACTACTTCACTCTTTTTTACCACCTTCAATTCTTTTATAACTACCTTTTAAGTGTAATTTTTATAATAATTAATAAAATTAAATTTAGATTCAACTAACCAAGTGATTAAACACTATTTATTGACATATTGAAGTTAAAATTAAATTGTCTCGATATTTACCTTCTAATCAAATTCTAAATTATTCTGAATTTTTTTTATGAGTTGGAGAGTTAAAAAAAAAATAGAATCCAACTAACTAATCAACGAACCAATAAATAAAAAGTCTTAATTGAAGATTACATTGATATTGCATTAGAAATTTCAAGAGAATGGACTATTACATGTTTAAATTCTATAGAAAAATCATCTCATCAATCTCATTTATCATGTGGACACAAACTTAATAATATTAAATAGAATGAACAATGATTAATAAATTTAATATTTTTTTTAAAAAAATTAAAATATCAAATTAAACTCAAAAATATATAAACAACCAAATCAAACTTAAAATAATAAATTAGAGAAAAAAATAATTTAACCTTTTTTTTTATCTCTTTTTCTTCCCTTTAATCTACCCGTTTTAAAAGAGACTAATATGATTACTCTTTTTCATTTCCTCTAGCAAAGAGACCCTAAAATGGGACAACAAACTTTTCTCTTTCGCTACTTTTTAAACTAAAAACATGGTGCATAGAGAAGTAATGATTGTTATATGTAATTTTTATTGTATACATGAATGAAGTGAAAAAAAGTTAAGTTAAGCAAGGATGGTGTATGTTTAGATTAAAATTAGAAAAAATATGTGCACGTTTTAATGAATATTTAACAGATGAAGATAAAATAAAAGTAAAAATGATAATTTCCATGAGATCTTTTGATAAAATTATTTTTTTATTTGATTTTCAAAGATGGAGTAAGTTGTTGATGGTAGTAGGGGAAGGGAAGGAGGGCCCCCAATGGACTGAATGGTGATGATGGTCACTTTCCTTCACAATCCACTCACTGGTCGACAACCACAACACAATAATAATCCCTCTTTCTTTCTCTTTCTCTTTCTCTCTAATCAATGGGACTTTGTCTCCTCGATTGATTTTGTCTTTTGCTTCTCAATGGCCAGCTTTTCCCTGTTTCTTTTTTAGTCTTATTAGTCGCCCGCATTCATCGTACTCCCCATCATATGTCCATATCTCCCTTCCCACCCCTTTTCTTTCCACACTCTTTTTACGTGGATCTAACCAAATTTAATGTCATAATAATACTTGGAATACTAAGTATTTACATATATACATGTCCTACTTTATATTTCAATTGACAACCATGTCTTCAATTTCCATGTTGACATGTTCATAATGTGTCTCGTTATTGGGAATCAAATTAAAGAAATGACTGAGTGCATGTTTAGAAATGTGATGGACCAAGTTAAACAAAATCTTTGATAACCTTAAAGCTACTTTTTCATGTGGTGAAAAATTGTAATGAGAGTAAAACATTGTAATTACTTTTTTTCAATCTTTGTCCATCAATTCAAACACATGCACTGTAAATTTATGGAGAAGATTTAGATTTAATTTTCTCATAATTTATTTTCAGAGATGGACAAAGAAGTTTAAGTATAACATTTATTCATAAAACTGATTTTTAAAAAAATAAAATAAGATACTATTGAGAAATCAAAAACTTTAATTACAGTGTTTATTAAAGAAAAGAAAACAAGAAGGGCAAGTTGTTTCCTATATATATAATTTTTGTTGATATTTAAATTTAGAATAATTAAATGAAAGTCTTTTAAAAATCTTTAGTTTGAAGAATTTCTTTGACTTTCTGAAGAAAAAAAAAAAACTAACATGGGCAAGGATGAGTAGATGCTGCATTAGTGAGTGTCTAATAAGGATTGTATGCCATGAAAAGTTGCCCTATGCTTTGCTTAGTTCCAAAAAGCAAAGAGTTGGTGGGTCCATCATAGGAGACAAAGGGTATCCCATGATCACTGACCTGCGATTGGGGCATCGCGTACTGCTACAAGCAAGTGCTTTTTATCAAAGTTGAGCTTGGGAAAAACATTAAGGAGAAAAAAAAAAGGGTGGGTGCCCGTAGTCATTATCTTTTTGGGATATTAAATACTAGTTTCAGGAAGCATAATTATAGATGAAAGATTTTAGTTGAGGTTTAGATTTGTTTCAAGATCTCTCATTATCGCTGAATCCTGATAAGGTTATCTTAATCAAACCTGCCGGGCCTACTCATGTGGTTTTTTTAACCTTAAAAGTAGGGGTGTGAAAAAATAACTTTTTCAATTAAACTGAATTGTAATTGACTTTTTTTTGGAATTAATTCAAGAAAAAAAATGTGTTATTTTACAAAATAAATTCTGTTAACAGAATTATTTCTATAAAACCAAGTTGGTTAATCAAATTAGTTTTTATTTAAATATTTTTTTTATTTTGAAAAAATAGTTAAAAATTTAGTTTGAAAATCAGTTTGAAATTAATTAGAAACTAGTTCAATTCAAAATTATTTTTTTATGATTAATCTGATTTTGAATCAATTTCTAAATTAATTTGATTATTTAAATATAAAATTAAATTGGTTAAAACAATTCGAAACCAATTCAATTCGATCTTTTCACCGAATCAATTTTTACATACTCTACCTTAAAGTTATATAAAAAGACCCTTAGCTAAGCCCTAAATCTTTATATTAGGATGGGGAATTAGACACTAAATGCATCTACCAATTAAATGAGGATGGTAATAAATACTGCTATTTATTACTTTTTAACTATATATATTAGTACAATTTGTTTGTTTACTTGTCAATAAATATTAATTAATTAGACTATTTTTTATTTAAATTATACAAATATGTATATTTTGACAAGATTATATATATTTCACAATAATTTTCCCAACTTCGAGAAATTTTTGGGTTTGTAAGATTTAGATTAGAAACCCATTGCAGCATAAAACTTTTTTGCCAATGATGATTCAACACATGTACAAACACTCAGCATTTTGACAAGAAGGCAAAAGAATATTTTTGGGATCTGAGATTAAGTAGGAAAAAAATTAGGACTAAAGTATACTGGTATTTGAGAATAAGAATCAAATAACCGTCTAGTGATAATATTTATGAATATTAAATTATTTTAGGCTGATCTTGCACTATATATAGTTTTCCAGTAACCATCTAATGATACCTACAATATTCACTATTTTGCTTAAAAAAAAGTCTACGTGTATTTTTGTGTGAAGAATTGTTATATTGACAATTTATATATTGGCTAAATTTAAATTATAACAGAGTGAAAAGGACTTGTTAAAAAGATAAAAAGGAAAGAGATTTGCTTTTGAAGTTGTGGACTCAAAAAATTAAAGGGTTAACAATATATGCCTCTAATTTATAAGATAAAAAAAATGCAAACAAAATTAATATTTACCTATAAAAAAAATGCAAACACAGAAATGCAATCTCCTTAGTCCTTTAACTGGATCAATACCATCAAGTGCTCACTGTTCCTGCCCACATGTGGATGCTACTGCAATTTCAGAGAATCAGAGTACTGCAGTGGTGTTTGTAAAACCCCACTAAAACCATGCATATAATTGGGGTTCATACGAACCTATTGATGGACCAAGTTCAAAATTTATGAAAGGTAAGAAATTGATAGAATGTAAGAACAAGATTATAATTATTTAGAGAAGTCCCAACCCAACTAATTAAACGTGTGGTGGAACTATGTCAATTAATTTTTGAGCAGAAGGAAAAGCAATGAGATCTTACGTACCTTTTCATGTATTGGTGCCACCCTCCTCCTAAACAAGCTTCTATGATGAATTCCCTTAATTCTAGACACAAAAGGGAATGGTGGCCTATTTTGTGAGAGATAATGAAAGGAATTATTTAAATTTTCTCTTGAAAAAACATAAAACCACACCGTACAATCGTGAGTTGGTTGTTAGAAAATCAATTTCGGGTGTTAGTGACGCATCTCAATCGCATCGGCACAACCATGTCCAAGTTCAAATTTTGATCATTGTTCGTTATTGGGTCATAATCTTTTTTTCAACCATCAATTTTGTACGAACTTTAATGGATTGCTTGTTTTTGTTCGCCCAATTGTTTAGGACTTTAGGCTTAGGGGTTTCCCAACAAAATAAAGTGTATCTTTTTGCTTTTAATTAGGGTGCCTAAGTGCCTTTAATTTGTTTAAAATGAAAATTGGATAAGTAATTTATAAAAGTCTAAATTTAATTATTCAATCAATCATGAGAATCTTAATTAGACACAATTTTATCGAAAAGTGAAAAAAATATGTATATCAATTTGAACAAACCCCCATCATCTTCAATGAAAAGATTAAAAAAACTAATTAATTATTTCTGTCATTGAGGTATTATCCGTTTTAATGTTTAGTGATTTAATGTTTAGTAATTGGTCACAAATTTTTTCTTATCAAAAGACACCTTGATAAGTTAAGAGAGAAGGATGTTGCCTTTACTCTTAATTCCTAAGCCACTTGAGATCTTTTTGACATGTCGAAAAAATTTCTATTTTTTCTTTGCTTTTTTTTTTTATCTCTTTTAGTAAATAATAATTATTATTATTATTAAGCCTAATTTAATATAAAATTACTGACTTGGGCATCAGCCACCAAACGGTGAACAAAAATTACACACAACGCACACATATTTTAAGAATAATTTTTTTTTAATATAAAGGTAACAATTAATATTTGTTTTACTTAAAAATGAAGGGAATTTTAATAATAACACAGACACTTCCGTATGAAAAGAAAATATATATATACACCATTAGTAAATTATTAAATATTAAAACAATACATGATACTATTAGTCTAAGTTTATAATATTTATACTAACAATTTAATTTTATTAGACAAAATCATACCAATTTAAGAGATTTTTTTGCATTCTTTAAATATAAACAAGTAATAACCATTTTAAAACAGGAGTAGTGTATCATTTTAATTTAAAAATGAAAAGCATGTTAACTATAAAAAGTATTTAACATGTTAAAAATATTGTTACAAATAATTAAAGACGATATTTATTTTAGAAGAGATAGGGGCGTAGGGGGGTTCATTTATTTCCGTGGAATCTGAATGGACAAAGCAGAGTTGGTAATGTGTCATTTCTTTTCCATCTTTTGGTTTGCAACAGCCAGCAGGAACAGGAAGGGAAGGTTATTGAGTTGCGTCGTAACCCTAACCCACAAGTGATGGGTCGAAGAGTGTCGGAAGTACTTGTCAAAATGGTATACAAAACTTAGACATCAACTTCTCCTTAATCAATTTCATTTCTGGGATTTTATGAACCCTGAAAAATGCACCCATCTCTCTCTTTAGGAGGAGCAAAAGAGTCATTTATTAAAGAGACAAAAGGTATATTGGAAATTTACCTAATGTTTTTTTTTTATCTAATTCAATAAATCAATTATATTTTTGACTATCGAAATAAATCATGGACGATTATATCTTAATTTTTATCATTCAAACATAATGATCTATATACATATGATCCATTAACACCATATGTTAAAGGTTTGCAATTACCATTAATAACTTTGTGTAGGGTGTGAACTTAATCAATTCACTAGTTAAATTATTTGATATTATGTTCTAATTTTGTAAATCAAAATTCACATAAATTGAACATTTATTGATCTATTACTTAGGGGAAAAAAGTGTTTTTGGTCCTTTTATTTTTTGTTAAATTTGATTTTGATTCCTGTATTTTTAAATTGATGAATTTAGTCCTCACTTTTATAAAACATGTAAATTTAATGCCTCTTTCAATTTTGTACCGGTCAAAACTACAGCTAAATGTTAAGTTTAAACCCGAGTAAGGACTGAATTTATATATTTTCAAATTTTGACAGATTAAATTCTTCAATTTGAAAGTATATAGACCAAAACTAAGTTTAACTAAAGGTATATAGACTAAAAATACTTCTTCTTCTTCTTATTATCTAATAATAGATATTTACTTATATTTTAAAAAACTTATTATTTGTTAGAATAAAGAACTACTGCGGTGAAGTATTAATTAGATTTTTGTTTGCGTACAGTTTTATAAATTTATCTAGTTAACTTTCAAATTATCAATTTGATTATAAAATAGACAGACATGATCATTTGACATAAACTATCAAATTTTTGCACTTGCATAACTTAATAACATTTTCTAGAATATAAAAACCTAGACAATCTATTGATTAAACATATGAGAGATCAGATTATATTATAAATTATACCAATTGTTTCCTTAAAAAAAAATTACATAAAAATTCTTACACTACTCAACAATCTTTAATTAGATAAATTTACTCAAAATTTACCTATGAATTAAAAATTTATTTCATATAAATCATGTTCTAAAAAAAACTATATTAATTTAAAAATATTTGAGTCAATTATCTCTTTCTCTTAATCTCTAGTTTGTAATATTAAAAAGATCTAGTTCAGTTGAACCGTATATTATAAATTTTCTTTATGATATCGTATTCAATTCTTAAAAAAAAAAAATCTTAATCTGTAATTGTCTGTCCAATTTTTATGCTGTGTCTTGATTGAATTAGCAATTTTATTATACACAACTGTTACAAGTTAATAAAGATTAGCAGGGAAGACTACGAACATCAACTAGAAAAGGAAAAAAAATAGAATTACAATAATTAACTTCGACGGTTAACCAGAAATGGCATTTGGTCTAGTGGTATGATTACGGTGCGAGATGTCCCAAGTTCAATTCTCGGAATGCCCCGTTTTTAGAAAGAAGTTTTAATCTATTTTAATGCTTAATCGTATACATAGTCAGTGAATCGACAGATAATGTGTCTATCTCCGAAAGAGGGTAGAGACTGAAAAGAAAATGGGAGAATATACAGTTACATGTTGTTTGATCATTAAAATAAAATAAGTAAACTAAATGTGTATACCAAAATGAAATGTAATCTTTATTATTGTATAAATTATATATAGACAATGGAACTAGATAAAAAGAATCTATAAACTAGAGCCAACTGAAGCCAAGACATTTTGAGATTGATCAGTGGTTGAGTCCATTCCACTAGTGTAGCCCATACCTAGCAGCAACTTCTCTCCATTCCTTCTGCTCCGATAGGTACCCATGCCTTAACAAATACCTCTTAAGCTCGATCCCAAGGTTCCTAATTGGCTACACAACACACCAAATACCGAATATCAGGTTCAAAGTGTTACCACTCTTTTTGAATCATAACACAAGTTACACACCAAATTTTTAAAGATAAGTAACAAAGGAATAGATAGCACTTCAATTTTGAACACAAATTTGGTGGAGTTTAATAGACTAGTTTAAAAGTTTATTAGCTAATTATTACTAGTTTAATATGATTTTTAAGATAATTATTACTAGATTTTAATTTTTATGTATTATCAATCTAAAAAATTTAGGTTGTTAATAGATCATAAATTATATGATTTTGTAAGATAATTATTGTGAAAATTAACAAACTTATTATGCATGTCAGTTTTATAATTAAATAACCCTATGTTTGTGTACTATTAATGCATATGTCAATCACATGAAAGTGTAAAAAAAAAATTGTGTATGCATGTGTTTTTTTTTGTTCAATTTGTGGCATTCATTTCTCAGAATACAGCATTGCAAATTTTGGTAAACCGCAAATAACTTGATTAATATTACCTCAGCATGAGATTCCAAAGCAAGCCTAAAGAATTCAGAGGCAACAAAATGCTTGCCCACAGACTCAGCCATTTTGATTTGGCCAACCCAATAAGAAGATGTCTCAAGCCTATCAAAATGACATTTGCTACAATTCAAAGCAGAGTAGAATGGTGTGGATGACTTGCTTCTAACACGGAACGATGATGCTACTGGAGTTTTTGGCACAGAAGCAGAAACCTTCTCTTGGGAACTGTTCTTTGTTGTTTTTTCCGCAAGTTGTTGTGGGAATGCGACACTTTTCTTCAATCCGAGATTGACATTTTCTGTGGATGTTTTATCATGTGTGTCAATGGGAGCTTGAGTTGTGCTAATGGATTTGGGTTTCCTCTGTGCAACAACAATTTTTGTTTTGGTAATAGACTTGTCCCACACGGGTCTCCCTTGGATAATGTTTGTGCTCCTAGTGGTACCAAAAACTCGGTTTTGTCTGAAACTAAAGCTAATAATTGAAAAAAAAAGTTTATAGCAAGTGAAATTAACAGTGTGTTTGGTTTATCATCCTGGATTCCTTAAACCGACGTTCGAGCAAAAGTAAAAAATGTTACTTCTCAAAAACGGTATCTTGGAATGTGTGTGGTGTCTTGAAATGTGTGTCCATCCATTCAATCATAAAATCAAACACACATTAAATTGTTGAATAAAAAATTTTACGTTACCTTTGGTGGGCTTCACCCGTGCCAATTTTGGTTGCTTGGTTGGTCTTTTGGTTGATTTTTGGCTTCGAATCGTTCGCTTTGCCTGGTACCATGTAAGAAAAGTCTTTGTATAAAAAAAAAAGAAAAAAAAACTAATAATAATACTAATACTAAAGGAAAAAGTGAAGGGATGATCAATGGTGCATGATGAAAAAAAATTGCTTTGTAACCTGGAAGTGGAGTGAGAAGAGAATCCATGAAAAAGATATCAACAGAGTTCAACAATCATGTGTCTAAGATTGTGGGTCATATGCAATTACCACTAACTGGACTCCTTGAGGTGTAACCGTTGTAGAATGCACGAGCGGGAACAGGTTTTCCTACAAAGTTTTTTTTAAAAATATATTTTTGGTTATTTTTTTGTCAACAGTAAAATAAATATTTTTGGTTATCAGGGTGTAGGATATTAATTAATGCATCTTATTTTTTTCTTTGGTTCACCCCAAATATACTATGGATTAGGTAATCCCTAATTATTTAACCTGAAAATTTGATTCAATGATCACATTTTAATATACACAATTTAACATAATAACATAATAAATATTTTTAACAAAGCTAATAAACCGATAAAAAATAATAAACATTTATTGTTGTTATGACCATTCTCCTCCTCCTGCTTTAGCAAAAGCTTTTCGTTGGAAGGATTTGTTTGACTAATCTCCACATGACTTATTCTTACTCTTTGAGGACCAATACATCAATCCCCAAATTAATGCACATATATAAGCTATCTCTATTAATCCCATTATTAAATGAAATTAAATAAAGCAGACGCTACTGAAAGCTTACCATCACTAGATGAGTTCCATGCCAGCACATATCATCAAGAAGACAAGTGATTGTAAGCTATATATCTCTATTAATCCCACTAGTAGGAAGGACCATATTGCTGTAATTTTGTTTCAGATGTATTGGGGCAATCTTTGATTGAAGAGTTGAATATAATTAATTCCACTCACCCTCATCATTAACAAAATCCTTAAGAAATACACTTTGCTCATGCACAAGAATATTGATTATTATAAGAGTAATGGCATGACATATTCCCACTCTTCCTTTCAATAAAAAATTTTCAACTAATTCACAGGTTTTAAAAAATTTAAATTTTCTACTTAATTATTTTTCATTTAATTGGCACTCATCTTTTCTTGTCTTAATAAGAAAGAGAAAAATTTTATATTACTAAATTTCAACATTTATTATTTTTTGGATAAAAAATTTATTAATTAATTAAGAGTAATAATGAAAAAATAATTAACGAAACAAACAATTATAAAATAATCTTATAAAAAAGTAACAGAAGGTGTAGGACCCAAATTCTCTGCAGTTGAAAAAATCACGCATTCAGACGATTAAAATCATCTGATGATGATGATGAGACAGTTCATATATCATTTCAGTAAATTCAATTTAAAAAGTTACCTTTAAAATACTAATATTCTAATAGTCATTAGAGGACCATGAAAGACAGACACTATAGACAAAAACGCCTATTTTACCGTGGATAATACTCAATCTTTTTGGTGGCATTTTGTCTCTTCTTGACATGGGTTTTGGCCTAGTCCTCCCATGCTCTCTTTTGTAGCTTTTATTTCGTTTCATTAATAAATTCAGGTTGGTTTTGGTGTGAGATCTAGCTTGGGTAAGGTGCCAACCGATTAGGATGTTATCCTTGCTTTTGATGCCATATCCTTCACTTTTCAAAAAAAAAAAAAAAAATTAAAATCGTGAATCATGACTGTGTGAATGCAACAATCCAAATTCGAAGGAGTAATAGAGAGCCTACATTGAGGAGTCAAGGGTCTAAGTGTCTAACCATAAAAGCTTCCACATTGCACTCAAGAAAAGAGAGGAATTAACACTTCTCAAATCAAGACCTCCAACATTTTAGGTTGACAAATTTGCTTCCAAGTGTTGATGATTATCATAATGTATGCTGCCGGCTGATAAAAATAAATAAAAATAGTGTATGTCATCTTTGCCTACAAGATTCTTCTACAATTGATTAAGCAAATCCTTAGGTTGGAAAAAAAAAAAACTACGTAGGCCCAATAGGCAAATATGATTCATGACGTAAAAATTGAGTCCGTAGCCATCCTGAACGTGAGTTAAGGTATTATAAACTTAAAAGATATGTCAAATCATTTATGGGCTTGGGTTTTGTATTAAACTTGGGTAGGACTAATCAATCCAAATATTGTTTAAAACCACACTATAAAATAATGCAATTACTTAATGCATCCATTTTTTTTCTTAGTATACCTCCATGACCACTGCATCTCACCAATACCAAACACCACTACTGCATCTAAACACCACCATTGCAACCACCCAACACCACCTTCACATCTCAATAAACCCACCACTGCCCCGCCATCCAACCACCTACCATTGCTATGCTTGTCATTGCAACACACGAACCTTCACGCATCATCATTTAATGGACTCTGAGGGATAATATATGCTAAAATCAAACATAAAGAAAATTTAGGTAATAAAATAAATAAAAGTGTGAAACTTAGGTAGTAGAATTAAAATTATATATATCAATGAAGGCGTGGGCATAGGGATCCACACTTTCAAACAGGAAAGATCATGGTTAGATAAGCAAAATTAATATTGTCAATATATGGTTTGATATGCATTTGCCCTTTCACACCCTGTGTATATATATTGCCAAACCAAATGACGTATACTGATTTTTTTTTGTCACCTAAGACAATGACAGGGATATAATTAAACTTTTAGAAGATGGAATTAATTAGTGCCTGCTCTTTAATTTATTCGTTCCATAACGTATGAGAAACATTAAGAGCATTTGAAATAGAGCAAGTTTTCAAAGTTGTTTTTAATGGGATATGGTTGTATACATCCATTATTTTTATTTTTCTTATACAAACACAACTAAATTTTTACAATGGAGTAATTCTCTTTGGGTGTTTTTAAGGTCCCCAAAAAAACTTACATCTATTATATACAATAGTAAAAAAAGATACCATTGTTAAAAAATTTAACGGTTAAATTACTTTAAACGCTACCAGCCAACGGCTTTTTTCTTTCTTTCTCATCTGACATAAGCAATTAATAATTGACAGGATTCTTAAAAGAAAGCTATAAAATTGTTCTAAATTTTTATAATTAGTTGTTCTAAAATTTTTAATCGTTAGTACTCCTTTTTTTTTTTTGTTTTTTTAAGAAAAGAGTAGATATACAAATTGTCTATACTTCTTCTTCTTCTTTTTTTTTTTGAAAGGAGATATGCTAAATATATTAAAACAATTAGGGAGTGTTTGGTTTGGTTGTTTTCTGTTTTCATTTTCATTGGAAATAGAAAACGGTGATGAAAATGTGTTTGGTTGGATTTCTGAAAACATTTTCAGTGAAAATGAAACGAGGAAACAACCAGAAAATGAAAATAATAAATTCTCGTTTTCAGTGTTTTCAGTTCAGAACACAAACCTTATTTCGATTAAAATGAAATTGTGGTGATAATAAATGTAATTTTAAGCAAATCTAAAAATACAAAAAGACAAGAAGTCACTATATCATAAATTTTCAGCATTTTAATTTCATAAAAATAAAAAACAAGAAGTCAAACCAAACATGTTTTCAGAATTTAAATCTTTTGAAAATGAAAACAGTTTTCAGAAAATAAAAACAGAAAATCAAAACAAAAAATAAAAATGCAAACCAAATACACCCTTAGATCTTCGAGCGAAATATTCTTGTTCCAAGAAATTTACTTATCGATATTAATTAGGATGTTTGAAGTATTGTATAACTGTAGATGCACGATATTATAGTCAAGCAAATAAATTTCTTAATAGACCGAGAAAATCCAATTTCACTTGACGACTTTAGCAATATAGATTTTCTTACATTCATCATTAATATTTCCTATACGAGTGTTTCACGATCAGTAGCACCTCAGACAAAATAATGTTGACGAACATATATAAAGGAGATCAAAACAAGAGGTTGCGGTGTGAACATTGTAATTAGACGATTGGTGGGGGCGATTATTGTGGGTTACCCACCAAGTTGACACTGCAGGAACAAATTAAAGGAAAACATGTCCATGTAACATTTCCTTAACAAAATACTAGTTGTGTTGTGTATCAGTACTAAATAATAGGGTTAAAGTATTTGGAAAACCATAAAGAATTGCTGTTAAAAATTCTCACCTAACTCCACTTGCCCCATCTCTGATATATCAACAATCCTCTCCTTCAAGGCATGTCTTCTTCTCTCAACGATTCTACTCCCTCATTGATCATAAAACTTGAATGTCGGAGTATTATTGTAATTGATTGCCCCCCCCAGCACATTGGACAATTGAGCAACTTTCAATATAATAACCTTGTAAATTTTCCTCAAAAAGAAAAATAATAACATTACAGATTCATAATTTTAATAATAATTTAGTAGTCAAATGCGGGACAATTTTACATGTAAAGTTGATAGTAATTATTATGATTGCACTATTGTTTGGGAATCATACTACAACATATCTAAATGTAATATCAATAACTCGTTGTTATTGAATTTAGTCTTTTTAAGTAATCTTAGGTTTGAATTTTATAAATGAAAAAATATATGATTAAGAAAAAAAAATCTATTACAGGTTATCAGTTAAAAATATTTCGTATCATTATAAGGATACCCAAAATATGCATATGTAAAGAAAAAAGTTACTACCTCAAAAGTCATAAAATAATTATATGAAGTCAAAAAAGTTATATACGATTGGTTTTTTTTTTTCTTAATATAATTTTATTATTATTAAAAATATTCTTTTTTAGTGGGAGATTTATAAATAAAACTATAAAACAGAGTGAATTTTGATAAAGTTTTTCGTCCCTTCATAAATTTTAATAAAACTTTTTTGTTTTATATATAAAATAATTACACGAGAAAAGAGGGCTAAAAATTTGTTGATGGATTACAACTTAACATAGCTCCGCCTCTGTATATATAACGTATCTGTCCATTGAAAAAAAAATCCTAGATATTATTGCAAAGCTTATATAATACTAATTCAAAGCTAAATATTAATTTTAATATTTCTGCGCTTTAATCGTAATATGTTGTTGGTCCAAGGCATGCTGTTCAAGTAAAATGTTATATTATACTTTTCTAAGTTATATCCATCATCAGTGTCTAAGGACTTCCATTAGTATTTGTAATGCTCTATGTCACTTATTGCGACCGGTATTTCTATTAAGTCGAATTAAACTTTAAGACTTTATCAAGGGCCATTTTTCCTGTCTTCATAATGATATTTGATATTTATATTCTAAAATATACCAACTTTTACATATTTTCCTTTTCAAATATAATGGCAATTTTATTTCATTTACTTAATGGAAATTAAAATAACACATTGTATATTTATGAGGCGTGACTTGGTAAATTTATTTACCTAAGAAAAGTTTATCTATGGAAAGGACCAAGCAACTGACAAATGTCTACCTAATTTATTTTTGCTGGTGCTTGGAGGGAATGCTTACATAAAAATTAATCATCACCCCAAATAAACACAAAAGGCACACATGATATAGGGTCCATTTGTTTAAAATAAAAAAAAGTCTTTTTCTCTAAAAAAAAAGTATTTTTAAAAAGTGATTTTTTAAGTAGAAAGTGAAAAAACATTTTTTTTAAATAAAAATAATTTAAACAAACACACTAAAATAAAAAATTTCTTATTCTTATTTTTTTTATTAAAAAACATGTTTTTAACAAAGAAATTTAAACAAACGAATCCGTTGTCTTACACTTTTTTTTTTAATATCTATTGAGGTGCCATGTGTAAAAAATTTGTGTTTGAATTTTTGGAGAGAAAAAAAAATGATTAGTACATTTAGTTGACATGTTTTATCTTAGTCTTAGATGTTAATTCTAAAACAAATAATTGATGTTGTTGTGGGCAGCATTCAAATCAAAACTAACTTGTGTGTACGAATGAATGACATAGATGCCTGATGCCGTACGTGTTTATTTGTCTTCGTATATTTTGACATGGCGATCTTTAGGAGTTTATGTTGGGTCGTACCTAGCCCCGTACAACATCTCCATGATGGTGGTGCTATCGGTCAAAAAATAACACAGCAATTTTCATTACATTATAGCAGAGGTGTTAGAAAGTTTTTGAATATGGAAACATGAAAAACAATTCAAGGGGAAAAAAAAAAAACAAGACGACGTAGGCAAAGTCCAAACAGAACAACCCCTGGTCATAAACAAGTATAGAATCATTTATTTAGGATTCCTAATTCAAAGCTGTGACGGCAAGTTTTCCTTTTTCCCTCCTTATCATTTTCGCACTTTGCTGCGATTAAAATTAAGGATTTGTGATATTTTAGGATCGTTTAGTAGTCTGGAAAGAAATACAAAAATTAAATTGAGATGAAAATTTTGAATTAATATAGAATATAAAAGCGAGTCTCACATTATTTTATTATTTATATTTTTCTTCATTTTTTACTTTTTTTTTTTACAAATTAACGCACCTTCTAGCTACGTGTATAACTGATTAATTTCATTTACATTTAGGTTATACCATTATTTCTGGTGAAATAAAAAAATTTAAATTGTTTCTCATTAATTTGGGCCAAGGCAACTAACTCCACTCATTTTGTCACCTTGATGTCCAATTTCCACCCAATGACCTCCCCAAATCTTGATGTTGCTGGCCTGATGTCATTAATTCATAAACTCTTATGCGTGATAACAATCCTAGATATTTGTGTGACATGATTTATAAATACATTTTCATTCTTTAATTAATTAGTTTATTTCATTTTTTTTTCTCTTTGTAAACAAACTTTAAAGTGTGACGAGTGATCTTGTTCCTTTTGCAGAAAGAGAGCAAATGACTCGCCATAATGGAGATTCTAACCACCGATGAAATCACAGATGAACATTTATTCATTGTGGTGGTTAATCGGTCATGAGAAATTGAGAAGAATGATTCTTCATTGTTGTAGATTTTTCAATGATCCAAATTCCGAAGTTTGATTATGGGAACTATTGGACAATTTATTGAGGACTTGGTGTGGTAAGATGCATACAACAGTTAAACTTGGGCATTCAGCAAAAAAAAAAAAGAAGGTAAACTTAGGCGACATTTTACCATTGGATAACTAACTACTAAGTATTTAGTTTTTTTATCTGCAACAGAAATTTCATTTAAGAGCACAAGCTGTGCGAGTAAATCAAAAACAAAATCAGAGATTTTGTAGCTTTGGCACAACACTACATTAACAGCATCTCCTAAGCATTTAGTATTATCGAGGGCTTTTTCATGGCCAACGTTAACAAATTGATTTTTGACAATATATCATGGTTGCTGCCGATAATTCATCGTCAATTTATATCAAACTTTTTACACTTTGAAAACTCTAGACATTTGCAAATACGATTTTTTTGGCGTACTCTTTCAACATTTTTTGTTTGGTACAGTGTACACTTTTGACAAACACGATGATTCTTGTAAAAATAGTGAGGAGAGACCGGAAAGAGGGAGAGAGAAGATGAAAATACGATGACAAAGATGATGCAATATATATGGAGAGAAAGAGCGGAGAGAAGCTAGTTTTTCTAAAAGTTCTTTCACTCTGTCTTTAAAAAAAACTACTTTGATTTTTTTGTCTTATTTTTAATTGTGAAAATTGTAAAACTAAGATAAAATAAACTTAATTCTCAAAAGAAATATTCTTGACAGAAGATTCTAATAACAAACAAAAATTCCATTAATGAGACTTATTAGAATCCATAAAATGTGAATTCTTTTTAATCAAACAAGTAATAAAACATGTTTACAACAGAAAATTGTTTGTGTTTTTTATATATAAGAATTAAAGATAAATATTAAAGATTTATAACAATTCACACCAATCGACTAAACTAAACTCTCTTCCTAATTATTTATGTGTTAACCAAAATAGTAATAATTAATTGTTTTGATTGTAATATGATTATCTATCATAAATAAATAAAAAAATATTTCACCTATATCATAATAACAAATGGAGATAGCTTTTGTAATATAGGGATAATTGGGACTTATGCATAATGTATATCTGTGTCAACACCTAATTTTGTCTATCTTTTTATCATTTTATTTCAAAAGCTTCAGCTTTCTTGTTTTTATTTATTTATTTTTATCTTCTTTTCTTTCTTTTATCACATTGTAAATAGGCTAGGCCTATTGGCCCAGCAGCTAATTTTTTTTTTTTTTACCACAGTTGATAAAAAGGTAGTAAGTAAAAAAAAAACAAAAAAATGATAAAAAAAATGTGTTTCCTATCAACTCACCCATTCTACTGCATTCACATGTTCTCCCATGCTCTTTATGCAAATCTCATCTCTTGTTCAAGTGACCATATCGTTATGGTGATCTCAAGCAACCTTAACACAATATGAGTCTATAAATACCATGACAAACAAACAAGAAAAAGGGGTCTGAAATCTGAAAAAACGGAAATTTAAAAAAAATATATGAAACTTGAGTGAAGGAGAGTTGCCAATGAGACAGAAAAAGTCACTGATATAGGCAAAGAAAATCAAAGCAACCAAGGCTACACAATTTCCTATATAATTTATGCTCCTCTATTCACTACTACAATAATGATTTTTTAAGTCGGTTATTTAAAGTCTTTTACGACGGTTTTGAACCATCTTAGAAGCCAATGTTGTAATATCGTAATGTACTTATAATGACGGTTTTTGAACCGTCGTAGAAAGTAACATTTTCTAAGACGATTTTTCAATAACCGTCTTAGAATCTAATAGATACAAAGGCGGTTTGTATACTACACCCGTCTTAATATGGTGTAGTCAACATGCGAATTTTAAAACGGTTCTTTTAGAACCGTTGTAGTATGTCTTAGAAACTAAGACGGTTATTTTGATAACCGTCTTAGAATAGTGTTTTTGCTGTTTGATTTCTACAACGGTTATTTCTACAACCGCCTTAGTTTTGAAGACATACTACGATGGTTCTTTTAGAACCGTCTTAGATAATTTTATTTTTTTTGTGATCACTGGTAGCTATGAAAGCTGTTGCTTTTAATTACATGGTATAACACACAATTTGAACAATTATAAAATGATTTAATTACATAGTAAACACACAATTTGTAGACATATAAAATCATTCAATTTGTAGATAACACTAATATGTAACCAATACATGCAGCAACAACAACACATCTGATACAATGCAGACTTGGAATTTAGATGAGAAATACAAGAATAAATCCGACCAGCATTTGAGAACTTAGTGGCTAAGTGTTTCCCTAAGTTCATTGAAACAAAACAAGAAATAAATAGTTAAAACACAGTTAATAATACCTTGAAGGAAACACTCCAACAGCAAGCCCAGGAACAAGATCACTACCAGAGCCAATGGGAACTGAAGGGAAAATAATTTTGTACAAAAGCAAAACAAAATATTAAAAAAAATAATTGGTACAAAAGAAAGTAGAACTTCATATTAGGCACAAAATGTAATGCAGGTTTTTTAAGAAATTCATATTAGCCACATTAACCACAAAAAAGTATTCCCTTCTATGATGGTTCACATTTAGCCACTCAATTCACAATGAAGAAATTCATCATTGAACACAAAAGATTATGGTATCATAGTCAATAAGTTTTTTAAGAGAATATTTAGCACAATAAGCATCTAAGCATGTCTAGACATAGAAATTCAACTATGTGTGGTGGAGAGAGGGTCATGTGTGATTTCCTATTTTCTGGTAACATGTTAAATATATTTTCGGGTAATTTAAATACAAAAAAATATTTATTATATATATATATATATATATATATATATTATAATGTCATACTACATTCTTTTATATAATTAATTTTTTTCTATTTTAAATTAATCTTAATTATGTTAATTAAGACATATATATGTGTGGATAATAATTAATTTAATTATTTCAAATTAGAATATATAATTATTCAACTTAACTCAATTATTATATTTAAATAATTCTTTGAATTAAAAATATAAAAAGTTTCTCTAAATTTTTCTTCTTCAATTGCATAAAATGTCCCTATAATTATATTATAATAAAAAATATAAAATAATCTTAATTACCTTAATTAAAACATATACTAATAATGACTTTAATTATTTCAAATTAAAAAATATACTTATTCTAATTACCTTAATTACTATATTTATATAAAAAATTTTAAAACCATCTTAATAACGTTAACTAAAATATATACCTGAGTTACTAAAAATTGATTAAATTATTTCAAATTAGAAGATGATTCTAATTACCTTAATTAGTATATTAATATAATTGTATGAATTAACAAATAAAGAATAAAATATAGTAATTAGAAGATAATTCTGATTACCTTAATTAGAATATGCTTTAGATGATTCTGATCACTTTAAAAGATGATTCTGATTATCTAAAGCTCAGAACAAATCATAATTATGTACCTTAATTACATAATTAATTAGAAGATGATTCTGATTTTCTATTTATTTTGTATGGTAAGAACTAATATTTTTAAATATTAAATTTATTTATTTTTATAAAATATTAAGAAAACTACCAGCTCGGACAAAAATTTTTTATACGAAGAATATTTATGACCTTATATAATTATAGTATTAAAAAGTAATACTAAACAATGTCAGCAGATTAAACAATTGCAATAACATGTATGACCTTATACAATCATAGTATTGTGAAACTAATGGGAAACATGGACGTGATTTCAGCTACTCACCGTTTGTAACTTTGTATGCCGTAAGTTTGAGGATTGACCATTTGACCCACCTATTATGCATCAGCCACCATCGTCTTGGACAGTTGGACTAATCAAAAGAAACTCAATAGTAATTGACTCTTAAAGAATGATAATAGTAATAATTGACAAAAGACAATAATGATTAAATAAATAAGTTATACATGTTATTTTCTTAAAAGAAATTACTGCATAATTACAAAGTAGAAAAATTACTGCATAAAATTTGAATTTTTCTTTCATTCTAATTTTTCTCTCCATTCCATTATTACTTTCATATAAATAAATGTTATGAGTCAATAGTCAATACCCCCAACTCCACTCTTTCGAATAAGCATAAGCATTGTCCACTATGCCTATGATCGGGAGCAGTTTAGTTTTGGGAATTCCTACTAACACATCAAAATTTCTACTAACACATCAAAATTTCTACTCATGCACGCACTTGACTGGTGTGACCGGAGTGAAAAATTCCTACTAACACATCAAAATTTCAATAAAAAAGAAAAAATGGCAGCAACAAGTTAGAACCACAATAACATAATTATTGTGGTGACTCACCATTTGAGAGCACGCAACCAAAGTCCCTCAGGAACCAAGGCATACTAACACGCAGAAACCCCAATGTTGTTGTTCTGTGGGGTCGAGGAATTGGCTGAGGGTTTGAATGGGTTTCATGATTCCGCAAAGACGAGGTGGAGGAGGTTCTAGAAAGGGCCACCGTCGCAGGCAGCAGATGAGGAGGAACAGTCGTCGTCGGAGATCACGTGGTCGACGCGGCACTTGCTCTCTCGAGAGTGAGGGAGTGGAAGCGGCGCTTGCTCTTTGGAGACTGAAGGAGCGTGAAGAAGAGTAGCTAGGGTTAGAATCAACAGCCGCGAAAGGGGACCTCGAGGTGCACGTTTTATTTTTTTAATCCAAATGAATTAAGACGGTTTTTTAAAATAACCGTCTTAAATTTAATTATATACAACATTCTAAGGCGGTTTTTATAACCGTCTTAGAATAAATGTCGTAAAAAAAAAATTTTCTTACTATAATTGCAGAAATGCCACCGCACCACTTTCTACACCGGTTCCCAAACAACCGTCGTAGAGTCTCTGTCGTAAATTGCTATTTTTCTAGTAGTGATTATTTGATTTCTTTGGGGCGTATGCTTAACCATCTAATATCCAAATTTGCTCACACATCAAACAGAAAACAAAGCAACAAATAATATCACTAAAAGAAAGAAAATAAAACAACATAAAAAAAGGAAAAGAAAACTCCACGCAACTGTGTTTCGCTACACGCATCTGCCATAGACGATTTCCGGTGAAAATGTGATAAACATTAAATTTATTGGATTTTCATATATATATTTTTGTGATGTTTATTTGATATCTTAGTTAATTTTAGGCCTTATTTTGAATTAAATTAACTTTAAATTCAGTTTTTAGTTTATCTTAGGTACAATTTTATGTTTTAGTTATTTTAAATGAATTTTTGATAGTTTTAAGCAAAATCAACAGAAAATTCTAGAAGGAGAAATTACGAAAATTGAAGATAAAAGCTAGAAAAATCAAGAACAAGATATTTTTCAAGGAAAAATTAGTTGAAAAAGAAGATAATTACTTGAATTAATTAAAAATATTATTTTTTTATAATTTCTTGTGATTATCTCCTTAATTAAATCGAGCTACAATTCTATAGATAGAAGGCTATGTATTCATTGTAATGGTGTAGAAGTTCTGAGCAATTCTTAGATTATATTTTAGATTTCCATGTACAATACACTGTTGATGGATTGACAAGTGCACCAATTCATCCCAAGTAGTAAGGTTAAAACAGAAGTTCGAGTGTCGTATCCACAAGGATTGTGTTTGTACTTATGTAGATGGATATTTGATTAAGAAAAAGATTTGAAAAGGTTGTAGAAAAATAGTAATTTAAATTGACAGAAAATTAAATCAAACAAGAAGATAAATTAAACAAGAATTTAAATTAAAAGATAGAAAGATTAGAGTACCCGATAATATTGTAGAAGTAAATTCAGAAGATGAGAATGTTGGGAACTTAGCCTAAAGCTACTCTTTGATGTAATGTTAATGATTTTTTTCTATTTATAATTATTCCAATTTATACCTGCATTTACTAGTATACTCTAACTTTGGTCCCCTGCATGAATGAGCCTAATTTATCTATTTTCTCTCTCAAATCCCTTTGCAAAGCTAAAATAGTAAATTGCATAAGAATAAAGATGTATAACAGGCTAAACAAAAATCAACCTATCCCTAGTGATGACTTTATTTATATATCTTTTCCCAGTCCTATTAGAAAATAACATTTTCCAATGCTACCCCTAAAACTTATCATGCAAATGGATGATCAAGCCACAAGTAATAATATTAAGCACAAGAAAGCATAATGCAAAAGTAAGATTATTAAATAGATAGGAAGAAAAATTACATCAAGAGTAGTAGTTGGTTGCCAAGTTCCCAACAAATGGGATTTAGTCTCTCGTTGTCATGGAGGCTTTACAATTGCAAGAAGGGAATATTTACTAAAGGGAAAAAAGATAAGAAAGGAAATGGAGGGAAAGAATGACTCCCAATACTTGTTTATCATTCTTCTAGCCTTTGTCTTCTATAAGTAATTGTATTCTCTTGAAATTTTTGTGTGTCTTGTGTTTTTTTTCTCTTCTTCTTTTATAGGTGCAAATTAACGAGTTTCTTGCAATAAGACTGCCTTTACTTTCCTAAATTAGCCTACTTTCCTTAATTAGTCATGTTTTCCTTAATCATTCTGTTTTCCTTAATTTGTCATGCTTTCCTTAATTAGCTCACTTTTCTAAATTATTTCTGCACTTTTTGGATTTTATTTTACTCACTAAGCATCATAAATTCAACACTTTTAATATTTTATGCACAAAAACTTAAATGATGTTAATTTAATAATTATTTGCTCAAAAATGAAAAATTAGGAGAGAAAAATTACAAATTCTTATATAATTTAATCCCAAAATATAATCATAATTAGTAGTTATCATACACCTCCATTATTCCATTAGATACTCTAGGTTTCATTGTACTATTTTTATGAGTGTAATTCCTTTCACCCATGAGAGGAAATGATGAACCTTATTTCAATTTAATTATATCAATTAAATACTTCATCTTGAGTTTTTTTATTTGTATCTGTACTTAATGCTTTTATTTGATTGGTCATCTTATAGATAAATTTAGGAATTAACTTGCACTTTGACAAGTCTTGTTGAAACTCGAACATGAATCAAGTACTTAATTGAGATTATCTCTAGGGATAGAATAATCTTGATTAAGTCTCACTAATTCTCGACCATTAATGTTAATTGCTTGTGTCAGTATGTCCAAGGAATTGAGTATCGTGCAAGTAGTGTAGAAACTGTGACCATGCGAGAGCTGGGGTAGAATATGTTAGTGAATTGGGGATAAGCAAGAGAGATAAGTAAATAATTGTGAAGTTATAATGGATCGAACAGATTCCAAGTCTAAACCTAGACATTCATTCATGAAGATCGATGTCACCATCAAAGTCTAGTATTTCTATCTTTACTTAATTATTTTATTGTCATTTAATTTTTATTGTAATTTATTTTATGTTATATGATAATTACAAAATAAAAATACAAAAACCTAGTTCTTAGTTAAATAATTATATGAAATCCCTCCTTTATTCCTTTGGGAGACGACCTAAACGATAGTTCAGTTACTACATCATGATTGAGTTACACTTGTCTTATAAGTTGAATTTAATGTGAAATAAAACCCTAACATAGTGTAATGTCCTTCATTACAATAATAAATCATATATAAATTTGCTAAAGGTTAAATTTCCAAAGCTAAAAAGGAATGAAACCACACTCCAAGCATATTAAAATATCCAATATAATCCATTTGTATATAAATTAAATCATGAAATCCGATACTTAAATGACTACTAATAATCCTAAATAAGAAACAATAAAATCTATTCAGCCATAAATGACCCTTTATTCTAATAAATCCTAGGAGATCTAAAATCAAAGTAAATAAATGAGATATAATAATTCTTCAAGCTTCCTTAGTCCCATTGATTTCGTCTC